>NW_017670722.1:12327-197311 GCF_001879085.1 Nicotiana attenuata | reverse complement strand
AACTTACGTTGAGATTTTTCTAAAAAAAACATTCGTTTTCTTGTGAAATATTTATTATTTGTTGATAGATCTAAAGCTTATGCCGTAGAAGCTGACATCAGGTTATTGGCCTTTTATCTGTATCTTCCCTCATAGAGTGGTGTCTTTTATCAAAAAAGACTTTCTTAGTGGAACTAAAAAAAAGAGTTTGAGCTCTTTTTTTTAGTTGACCTCTAGCCACGCGCGGCAGCTATGCGCATGTGTCCCAAAGTGACGTATACTTTTTGGAAGTTTGGAATTCGACCTCCCCTTATACGCTCTAAAAAGGGGTCATGGACTCCTTTTTTATTTAGGATCCCCTTTCTACATTCAATTATTTATTGAGCCGGGTGTGGAATCACCATCATTACACATTAATTCTTGGTTTGGCTGTTGGTCTAGCGAGCCTTCCTAGCAGCCTAAAGTGTAGCCTGCCTGCTGAAGACCGTAACGTTAGTAACCCAGTGCTCCATACGGGGGAAATGAAAGCAGAATTCATTTGGATCCTCCCACATGTTCAATCTTTTTTTTAGCGGTTTCCCCAGAGATCATTATCATTAATGCAACCTTTATTTTGCTCATTCATGGAGTTCTATTTAGTACCTCTAAGATATATGATTATCCATTGTTAATCAGTAAGGTGGGTTGGCTTGGATTACTTAGTGTTACACGCCTAGGAGGGTAGCGCGCTTTGGGATGCGGAGGAGCTATTATCGTCCAGCTCCCTAACCTATTGCGGCATCGGGTTTGGACCGCATGGAACCGTAGCTTGGGGGGACATCTAATCCTTTTGCCGTCGCAAGGCTGGCTAATCGTACACAACATGCTCGAATACCCCTAGTTCTGGAAGGCACATGAGTCCGAACGCTATGTAGAATGTGACTATACTACGTAAGTACCTGTGCAGGTGAGGCATCAGTCGGTCCTAGAAACGGCGGCAGCGACGCAAAAAGTTAGGACGTGCTACAGCCTAGGGATCACCAGGAAGCTCTTTCGCTCTATAGGGATCGGGGGCATAACATAATTCTTCTTGGAGGAGGGTTGTTTACCAGGGTGACTGATCCTGCCATAATGTACTTCTACTTATTATAGCACCGGCAACCGAAGCCGAGCATACATGTGACAATCTTCATGCGTGAATAGCCGGAAGGAAAGAAAGGGCGGTAGATGATAACGAGAAAGGGCGCCTCTTCTGGACAGGCGGAATGGATGAGCGAAAAGTGTCATGCCATGGAGTGGGGAATATCCCTCGTCTCATCTAAGACAACTAAATGCACCTCGAGGTGCTGCCGAGGAACTGAGGGACCTTCTCGAGCACATGATAGGTAATTGAGAGATAGAGATAGCCTATTCATTATGGGAAATCAATGCTCCGGGCCAAATAGAGCTTACCTACGGCACCAGGCTTTCTCCGGCGAGCTTTTTATTATAAAGCCAAAGATGCCCCAAGACAAGGTACAACTGTTGGGAAGGGGACATGATCAATAGAACCTGGCTGGATCCGGGCTGGGATAGTGTCGCCCATTCTTAACCAGTTCCGAAAGGGTTCGCTTATGCTGGAGGGAGCATCCCCACTTCACGCAAATCCAAAGAAGTTATCACAGACGAGCCATATGCAGGGAAACTTGCACGTGTGGTTTTGGCTGGGCTTTCCTGAGGTATTTAATAACCTTGCTTCTGCTCGCCGCTGGCGCACCTCTCCTAACTATTCCCATTTATTCTGGAATAATCTTTTTAGGAGGGAAAATTTTACATATTTCTGCCAAATCCTTCTATTATTAAGTACGGTTGGTACCATTTCGAT
This sequence comes from Nicotiana attenuata, assembly GCF_001879085.1. NCBI lineage: Eukaryota > Viridiplantae > Streptophyta > Magnoliopsida > Solanales > Solanaceae > Nicotiana > Nicotiana attenuata. The sequence goes on along the minus strand of NW_017670722.1, from coordinate 195,489 downwards.
GTGTTTCAATTCTTTCGAACAAGAGAGGTTTGATGCTTTTGAATCCATCGAATTAATTCCACTTCCTACTCGCGGTATGCTCTTTATGATCTCAGCTTATGATTCAATTGCCATGTATTTAGCTATTGAGCCTCAAATTTTATGTTTTTATGTGATCGCAGCATCAAAAAGAAAGTCTGAATTTTCTACGGATGTCGGCTCGAAATATTTGATCTTAGGTGCATTTCCCTCTGGAATATTATTGTTTGGGTACGACCGAACAACTGCCGATATCTATTAACATCTTTTCTTAGAATGTTCTTTAGAAATATATATCTATCTATCTATATCGTAAACTATCGGATCGGGTATTACTTAGATATGAAACTTGCAGACCTCATAGGTTGTAATGTTTTTCTTATGGGGGGAACGAAATCAAAGAATATATAGACTAGTAGAGACCCTCTATGTAGTTTTCTATCTAGGGCGATCGATCTACATCTTTCCCCATAACCCTAGGGCTGTGTCTCGATCTCCTATGTGCGAAATATAAGGGACTAGTTCCTATAGAGATTTCCCTTGGTCTAATTCCACGCCTTATGACGAAAGGGGAGTCATCGTGGCGTAAAGTGATGATTGGGGGGATTAGAAAAAAATTCCCTTATGGGGTATTCCGAAGGTGTAACCTAGGCAACAAAAAAAGGGCCCGATACTTCAACTAGAGGAGCGACCAGTTGGTTCACCAAACCCCGGCCAGCATCACACATTCTCCAGGTCCGAAGGGATCCAGTGCCCAACTACCGACTCCTCCCGGAATAACGTTATCGAAGCTGAGCCAGGAATGGCTGTTAGTGGACATCCACCACTTTTCACCGGTTAGAGAGGCCCTCTTTAATACATTAAGAAAAGATGCTCACAGGGGCCAGAAAGACTCGGTCATAGGAATTTAGAACACCTACGTGCTGGTAAACGAAAACCACCTCGACCGGATCAGAGTAAACAAGAATGTTGAATCAGGCCGCCCTTTGCCTTGAAAGAATTCACACACGGCCACTAACTTTCCCAAAATAAGGGGAGCTCTACTGCTTACTGCTCACAGAAACATCCGACCTATACTATAGTCAAGTCGTTCGCCTATCTTTCTGATCTCCTTTCCTTCTATTCATCAGATTTTAGGCTTTGACCCAGTGAAAAACGCGATTGATGGTGTTGGCTAAAAAAGGGGGAGAGAGGAGAGCCTTAGGGTACGCTCACTTCTGGATTTTTGTTTAGGTTCTCGAGATTCTCAATGGCTCTTTTTAGTGGGGAGGAAAAGTATGTGAATGGCGGTTCTCAGAAAAGGGAATAGTTCCTCTCTAAAAAAAAAAAAGTTAGGATCTTGCTATTGATAGAGCGTTCACGTCTGCGCATAGAATCATTTTTTTCCCTTCCATTCTGTTCTTACGGTAGTTGGGTCAGAATCCGTCTGATGGTTCGAAAGTCGTTTCAGATATTCTTTGCATCCCTAGAGAGATAGATTGTTGCCATTGTGCCTTGGTTGTCAAAAAGGGCATGAACATCCTTAAAGTACTATTCCATGTCCCAGAGGTCTTCGAGCCTTGGCATTTTAAATCCTGTTGAATGACTGTGGTGCCGGGACTCAAGTATGGAGTCGCCAGGTGAGACATTCGGTTCACGAACTAGAAACCTATCTCCACAACAAGCTCCTCAATTTGACCCAGTCCGTCACGCTTTGGACATCGCCACCGGGATCGTTGAGGCCCCATGAAGACGGCTCTACTTCACTGGGAAGACGAGGTACTCATTAGCGAGCGTCTGGTGACCAACAATTCCGGATTCCCCTGCCTTTCTGCCATAGTCTACACTAGTCCGTCCAAATGGTCGACCTTGCCATCAAGTTAGGTCACCCGATCCTTGAGTGTTTCCTTAACAACACCCGCTGCTGACAGCATTCCACTGCTATCGTCTTAGGGCTGTTAATAAAAACCCGAAAATCCGAACCAAACCAAAAATCGAACCAAGGTGACCAAAAAAGCCGATACTTTTTAGGTTTGCTTTGGTTTTGGTTTTAGTTTTGAATTTTAAAAACCGATCAAAATTGGTTTGGTTTTGATTTTAATCAAAAAATAACCGAAAAAAACCGAACCAAACCGACTATAAAAGTGGCTATTTAAATTAATTATTAGACCTATTTATATATGTATATTTTTATATAAAGTTTCTAAGATTACATATTAGTCTTTTGTATTTTTCGTCTAGTTCTTTGCTATTATAATCATCTAATTATTTGTCTTTACATTCTAGTTTGATTGGAAGTTTTCTTTTGCTAAGTACAATAATTTATTTCATGTTAAAAATAATCGATTTTTAATTGAGTACTTAAATTATTCATCACTGTTTGATTCAATTATCATCAATATATCTTGGTAAATGTTATATTTCTCAAAGAGTGATTGATTTGATAGTGTTACGTTAAAAGTGTAGTTGTTGGAATATGCGTTTGGTAGTGTATGTCTCATATTTAAGCAAAAATTGATAAATAACCGAAAAAACCGAAAAACTGACAAAAACCGAATCAATAAAAACCCGACTTAATTGGTTTGGTTTGGTTCTAATATTTGAAAAACCGACTAACTTGGTTTGGTTTCTTTTTATGGAAAAACCGACCCAAACCGAACCATGAAGACGTCATGTACATGGTACAACAAGAAAAGAATTAGCAGAAATCGAAAGGTTTTTACCCAAAACTCCGCTTTGATACCTAATTCCTACACCTGACAAAAAAACGGCTGGACAGAAAACAAGACAAAAGGAGAGAAAAGTTCTAGGGTTCTAAGGAGTGGAATTTTTGATTTCTATTTTTGTTTTTCCAGATTTCTTTTTGTTCGAATTGATTGATACAAAAACAAAAAAAATCATTTTGATTTTCTGAAGGACAAAACTTGGAGAGAAAAATCGAGAGGCAGTGAGAGCTTTCCATTTTTTTTGTCTTAGTTTGTAACGACCCGACCGGTCGTTTTAAGAATTAATGCCCCGTTCCCCTATTAACTGCATTCCCCGTGTTTGTTTCTGCTATTGTGAGTTGTCGAGAGGATTCGTTTTGAGTTTCGGAGTGTTTTGGGACACTTAGTCCTTGAATGAAAGCTTAAGCTTTAGAATTTGGACCGTAGTCGGAGCAGTATGAAGACGGCCTCAGAATGGAATTCCGTCAATTCCATTAGCTCCTTTGGGTGATTTCGGGCTTAGGAACGTATTCGGATTGTGTTTTGGAGGTCCGTAGCTTAATTAGGCTTGAAATGCCGAAAGTCGAATTTTTGAAGTTTCCGGTTCGATAGTGAGATTTTGATATCGGGGTCGGAATGGAATTCCGGGAGCTGGAGCAGGTCCATTGTGTCATTTGGGACCTGTGTGCAAAATTTCAGGTAATTCGGGCGATTTTTGATAGACTTTTTTTATCAAAAGCGGAAATTGGAAGTTTTGGAATCTTTAGGCTTGAATCCGAGGGTGATTTGGCATTCCGGCGTAGTTTTGAGTGTTCCGAGGGTTGGTACAAGTTTGAAATGGTATATGCCTTGTTCGTATTTTTGGTTGAGGTCCCGGGGGCCTCGGGATGATTTCGGAAGGTTGACGGAAGAAATTGGGAGGTTTGGAAGCAGCTTCAGCTGCAGAAGTGCTGTTATAACCGCACCTGCGGATTGGGGACCGCAGGTGCGGGCCCGCAGAAGCGATGGAGAAGCCGCATATGCGGCTGGGTGCTTGGAGTTTTGAAGTCGTAGGTGCGAGAGCTAGAGCACACCTGCGAGGTCGCAGGTGCGGTAGAAGAAGCCAGGTGCGGCTTGGTGCTTTAAGTGAATTCCCGCAGATGCGCACCTGGGACCGCAGGTGCGGGTCCGCAGGTGCGAGCAAATGGCCACAAGTGCGGAAACCCTGGGCCAGAACCTATATAAGGTTTCAGTCGCGATTTTTTGCCCATTCCTTCACCATTTTCATCCGGATTTTGAGCTTTTTGGGAGGTTTTTGAGAGAGAATTCAAGGGAGCTTCGAGGAGGTAAGGTTTTTGGAACCCGAACTCGTTGTTATGGTATTTTTCTACTGATTTGGAAAGAAATTTATGGAAAATAAGGGTTAAATTTGGGGGTTTAGGGTTTGAAATTGGAGACTTGGAATTGGGGATTTGAGAGGTTGTTTGTGGTCCGATTTTTGTGTATTTGGTATGTATGAACTCGTGATAGTGTGAGGATTATAGTTTTGCAAATTTTATCTGATTCTGAGACGTAGGCCCAGGGTACTTTTTGGGGGATTTCCCTAATTTTGCGTGTTAGCTTCGAATTAATTAGTTGAATTAGTTACTTGAAGTTAAAATTACATTATGCAATTACTTTGAATAGATTTGGCCATTTGGAGTCGGGTACTCATGGCAAGAACGTGATATCGAGTTGATTGAGCTGGTTGGAGGTAAGTGGCTTGCCTAACCTTGGGGAAACTCCTTTTAGGATTGATATTGTTGATATATGAAATGCCTTGTACGTGAAGTGACGAATGCGTACATGTGCTAATTGTTGAAAATCCTATTTTCATTAAGTAACTATAACTGTGTTTTTCTTCCCTGTTTATACTAATTGCTATTTAAGCCTACTGTTAGCCTAGCGAAGCATGTCTAAGTGACTTAATTGCTTTACTTGCTCAAACTGCTTTATTTGAATTCTGTACAGCATGCTAGGATAGAAATACTTGTTTTACCTTGGTATGAAATTGGATTGAATTGAATATTCTTCGTGTTGCTGCTGTGTGTTTACTTTGGGACTACGGGCGATATCCCGGTAGATCCCCCTGCACGTTTATATTGGAACTACGGGACTGGACCTGATAGATTCCTCCAGTACTGGGTATTTACATTTGGGGACTACGGATCGGTATTCCGGTAGATCCCCCACGCACTATGAGTTGGACTACGGGACGACACCCGGGAGATCCACTGGATATTTACATTTGGGGACTACAAGACGGTATCTTAGTAGATCCCCGGTTGCTGGATATTTACATTTTGTAACGACCCGGCCGGTCATTTTAAGAATTAATGCCCCGATCCCCTATTAACTTCATTCCCCGTGTTTGTTTCTGCTATTGTAAGTTACCGGGAGGATTTAAACTGAGTTTCGGAGTGTTTTGGGACACTTAGTCCCTAAATGAGGGTTTAAGTTTTAAAAAATTTGGACCGCAGTCGGAACGGTGTGATGACGGCCTCGGAATGGAATTTTGTTGGTCTTGTTAGCTCCGCTGGGTGATTTTGGGTTTAGGATCGTGTCCGGATTGTGTTTAGGAGGTCCGTAGCTTATTTAGGCTTGCAATGCCGAAAGTTGAATTTTTAAAGCTTCCGGTTCGATAGTGAGATTTTGATATCGGGGTCGGAATGGAATTCCAAAAGTTGGAGTAGCTCCGTAGTGTTGAATGTGTCGTGCTTGAAAAATTTCAGGTAATTCGGGCGAGGTTTGATAGACTTTTTGATCGGAAGTGTAATTTGAGAGTTTTTGGAGTTCTTAGGCTTGAATCCAATGTTAAATTGGTGTTTTGATGTTATTTTGAGCGTTTCGAAGGTTGGAACAAGTTTTAATGGTGTTTTAGGATTGGTTGGCATGTTTGGTTGAGGTCACGAGGGCCTGGGTGAGTTTTGGGTGCTTAACGGAAGTTGAATTGGACTTAGGAAGAATTTGAGGTTGCTGAACCTGTCATAACCGCACCTGCGTGTGTGGGACCGCAGGTGCGGCGCCGGAGAAGCGGCTAGGTGATCGCAGAAGCGAGATTTGGCCAAGGCTCTAGGATTCGCAGGTACGGCTGGGTGACCGCAAATGCGATGCGGCCAAGCAACTGCAGATGCGGACCCAGCCCGTTAAGTGAATTTCGCACCTGCGATGCCTTTTCCGCAGGTGCGAGAACAGGTGCGCTCCCATGACCGCAGATGCGTTAATCGTTGGGCAGAAATATGAAATTTCGAGGGTTTGAGCTCATAACTTGGAAAATCAATTTTGGAGCTCGGGGTAGGGCGATTCTGTGGGGTTTTTGAAGAGAAGATCATTTGGTACCAATTCCTTATCCCTTTCTAGTTGTATTCCATTAATCTATTGTTAGTTTTATCATTTAATTTCGGATTTGGGGTGACAAATTGGGAAAAAATTTTGGAAAAGTTCTTAGACCTAAGTTTCGAGTTTTGATTGGGGATTCAACATCGGATTTGGATAATTTTGATATGTATGAACTCGTGAGAGTGTGAGGATTCTGAATTTGTAAATTTTACCAGATTCCAAGATGTGGGCCCGAGGGGCATTTTGGTCATTTTTCCTAATTTTGCGTGTTAGCTTAGAATTTAATTAGTGGAATCAGTTACTTGAAGTTATATCTACATTATGCAATTGAATTGAATAGATTTGGGCCATTTGGAGTCGAGTACTCGTGGCAAGAGTGTGGTTCGGGTTGATTTTGAGTCGGTTCGAGGTAAGTGGCTTGCCTAACCTTATGTGGGGGAAACTCCCCTTAGGATTTGATATTGTTGATATTTGAAATGCCTTGTACGTGAGGTGACGAGTGCGTACTTGTGCTAATTGTTAAATATCCTATTTTCATTAAGTAACTCTAATTGTGTTTCCTTTCCTGCTTATACTATTTGCAATTTAAGACTGCTGTTAGCTTAGGGAAGCATGTCTAATCGCCTTAATTGCTTTACTTGCTCAAACTGCCTTATTTGGATTATGTGTGCCATGCTAGGTTAGAAATACCTGTTTTTACTTTGGTATGAAATTTGAACTGAATTGAGTATTCTTCGTGTTGCTGCTGTGTGTTTACTTTGGGACTACGGGACAGTATCCCGGGAGATCCCCCTGCTTGTTTACTTTCGGACTACGGATTTGTATTCCGGGAGATCCCCTGCACCTATACTAATTTGGACTGTAGTGCGGGATACCGAGAGATCCCCGGCACGTATATTGAGGATACTAAGAGATCCTTGGGATACCGAGAGATCCCCAACACGTATATTGAGGATACTAAGAGATCCCTCGGATACGGAGAGATCCCCAGCATATATATATTGAGGATACTAAGAGATCCTCGGGATACTAAGAGATCCCCAGTTCACATATTGAGGATACTAAGAGATCCTCGGGATATTGAGAGATCCCCGGTTGTTATCTCTGTGTTGAGCGGCATTCCTTTTGTACTTATTTTATCTCTGTTATAGTTGTTATTATTCTTATTATCCTATGATACTTCTTACTGTTAGCATTTAATTATATTGTCGTATTCTGTACTGTTTTACCTCATTTTTCAACTATAATTAGTAGGGCCCTGACCTTTCTCGTCACTACCCGATCGAGGTTAGGCTTGGCACTTACTGAGTACCGCTGTGGTGTACTCATGCCCTTCCTGCGCATGTTTTTCATGTGCAGATCCAGGTACTTCGATTCAACCCTACTATCCTTGAGGCGGGGTGATCCATTAAAGACTTCGAGGTATGTCTACCGCGTCCGCAGACCGAGGAGTCCCTTTCCATTCTCTCTCATAGCATTAGCCCTTCTGTATTTTCTTTTGTTCAGACACTCTAGAGTTAGAACACTGTAGTTATTCCACAGCTTGTTTTTTCACGAGATTCTGGATTTTGGAAAATGAGTTTCAGTTTGAGAGTTGTATTGTATATGACGAGCGGCATCTTTAAACCTCCACTATGTTTATTCCGCAAGTTTTTATTTGTTTTTATTTTGTTGTTTCTTTTTTCGCAATTTGTTAGGCTTACCTAGTCGTAGAGACTAGGTGCCGTCACGATAGTTCACGGAGAGCGAACTGGGGTCGTGACAAGTTGGTATCGGAGCTCTAGGTTCATAGGAGTCAGGAATCACAAGCCGGTTATTTAGAGTCTCGTGGATCGGTACAGAGACGTCTGTACTTATCTACGAGAGGCTATGTAACTATTATGAAAATTCCACTTCATTTGATTTCCTTGTCGTTCGAGATTTTTGATATCACAATTCTAAACTTTTGTCTTCTATTCTCTCACAGATGGTGAGGACACGTGATACCCGATATGATCAGGCAGCCGCGCCCCCTGCTAGAGCCGTCAGAGGCCGGGGCTAGGGTAGATGCCGAGGACACGCACGTGGTGCAGCCAGAGCACCCACGCGAGCTGCCACCGAGGTGCCACCAGCAGTTCAAGTCGGAGTCCAGACACCTGATACGCCTACTACTACTACTACTACTCCAGCACTCCAGGAGACTCTGGCGCAGTTTATGACTTTGTACACCACTCTAGCTCAGGCAGGGTTGCTTCCCTTTGCTGCAGCTACATCCCAGGCCGGGGGAGTAGCACAGACTCCCGTCGCCCATACTCCTGAGCAGCGAGTGCATGTTGATCAGGTCCCAGAGATTATTCCGGTACAGCCGGTAGCCCCAGCTCAACCCGAGGAGAGGGCAGTAGCTTCAGAGGAGGAGCAGAAGAGGCTTGAGAGGTTCAAGAAGTATCAGCCTCCTACATTCAGCGGACTAGCCTTAGATGATGCTCTTGGATTTCTAGAGGAGTGCTACCGTATCCTCCGTACCATGGGTATATCAGGATCGAGCGGGGTTTCCTTCACTACCTTCCAGCTTCGAGGAGCGGCCTATCAGTGGTGGTGTGCTTATGAGTTAGACAGTCCGGATGAGGCGGCTTCCCTGACTTGGGCTCAGTTTTCAGATATGTTCACGAAAGAGTATGTTCCCCAGAGTCTCAGGGACGCTTGGCGCGCAGAGTTTGAGCATTTACGCCAGGGTACTATGACTGTCTCACAGTATGCTGTCTGTTTCACCGACTTGGCTAGACATGCACCAGCTTTGGTTTCTACTGTTCGTGAGAAGGTCCGACGGTTTATTGAGGGGCTCATTCCCAGCATCAGGTCTAGTATGGCTCGGGAGTTGGAGATGGATATTTCTTATCAGCAGGTGGTGAGCATTGCTAGGAGAGTAGAGGGCATGCATGCTCGGGACAGAGAGGAGAGGGAGGCCAAGAGGTCTCGAGAGTCGGGCCATTATTCTGGAGCCCATGCCCCAACTTCAGCTCGTCGTGGTAGGGGCTATATGAGTCGCCCTGTTCATTCAGCTCTTCCAGCAGCCAGTGGTATTCCAGCTCCTCCTAGACCTCAGGAGCCTTATTATGCACCTCCAGTATCTAGTGCGCCTCCTGCGCAGGGTGCTTCCAGCGGTCAGTCCAGCAGACCTGGCCCAAGCCAGTCACAGCCGCCACGTCCTCCCAGAGCTTGTTTCGAGTGCGGTGACACACTCCATGTGGTGAGGGATTGCCCTAGACTTGGGAGGGCTGCACCTCCACAGACTTCTCAGCCACAGTGCACCCCGCAGAGTTCTCAGGCTATGATCACATCACCAGTTGCTACCCCACCTGCTCAGCCAGCTAGAGGTGGAGGTCGGGGAGGTAGAGTTCGCCTTCGAGGGGGAGGCCAGGCCAGATACTATGCCCTTCCTGCCCGTACTGAGGTTGTCGCCTCCGATTTTGTCATCACAGGTACTATCCTGGTCTGTCATAGAGATGCATCGGTTCTATTCGATCTAGGATCCACTTATTCTTATGTGTCCTCTTATTTTGCCCCGTATTTGGGCGTATCTCGGGATTCTTTGAGTTCTCCTGTTTATGTTTCTACTCCTGTTGGAGATTCTCTTGTTGTGGACCGTATTTATCGGTCGTGTTTGATTGCTCTTAGTGGTTTTGAGACCAGAGCCGATTTGTTATTGCTCAGCATGGTAGACTTTGATGTTATTCTGGGCATGGACTGGTTGTCGCCCCATTATGCTATTCTTGATTGTCACGCAAAAACTGTGACGCTGGCTATGCCAGGTGTACCGCGAGTAGAGTGGAGGGGTACTTTAGATCATACTTCCAGTAGAGTTATTTCATTCCTTAAGGCTCAGCGTATGGTTGAGAAGGGGTGTGACGCATATCTAGCTTATGTGAGAGATGTCAGTATTGATACCCCTACAGTTGATTCAGTCCCAGTAGTACGGGATTTCTCTGATGTGTTTCCAGCTGACCTTCCGGGCATGCCGCCCGATAGAGATATTGATTTTGGTATTGATCTGTTGCCGGGCACTCAGCCCATTTCTATTCCTCTGTATCGTATGGCTCCTCCTGAGTTGAAGGAGTTAAAGGAGTAGTTACAGGAATTACTTGATAAGGGTTTCGTTCGGCCCAGTGTATCACCTTGGGGTGCTCCTGTCTTATTTGTGAAGATGAAGGATGGTTCTATGCGTATGTGTATTGATTATTGCCAGTTGAACAAGGTTAAAGTGAAGAACCGTTCTCCTTTCCCCCGTATTGATGACCCGTTTGATCAATTTCAGGGTGCTTGTGTGTTTTCTAAGATTGACTTGCGTTAAGGATATCATCAGTTGAAGATTCGGGAGCCAGATATCCCGAAGACTGCCTTCAGGACTCGGTATGGTCATTACGAGTTCCTTGTTATGTCATTTGGGCTGACCAATGCCCCAGCAGCCTTCATACATTAGATGCACAGTGTATTCCGGCCATATCTTGACTCATTCGTCATTGTCTTTATTGATGACATCCTGGTATATTCCCGGAGTCGGGAAGATCATGAGCAGCACCTGAGGACAGTGCTCCAGACTTTGAGGGAGAAGAAATTATATGCTAAGTTCTCGAAATGTGAGTTTTGGTTGGATTCTGTGGCGTTCTTGGGTCACGTGGTATCTAGTGAGGGAATAAAGGTGTCCGAAGAAAGTGGAAGCAGTGCAGAGTTGGCCCAGACCATCCTCAGCAATAGAGATCCGCAATTTTCTTGGCTTGGCAGATTAATACCATCGATTTGTTCAGGGGTCTTCATCCATTGCAGCACCTATGACCAGACTGACCCAGAAGGGTGCTCCGTTTCACTGAACGGAAGAGAGTGAGGAGAGCTTTCAGAAGCTCAAGACAGCTTTGACTACAGCCCCAGTTTTGATATTGACTACCGGTTCGGGGTCTTATACTGTCTATTGTGATGCCTTGAGGGTTGGCCTTGGAGCAGTATTGATGCAGGACGGTAGGGTGATTGCCTACGCGTCCAGACAGTTGAAGGTACATGAGAAGAATTATCCTGTCCATGATCTCGAGTTAGTTGCTATTGTTCACGCCTTGAAGATCCGGAGCCACTATTTGTACGGTGTGCCTTGTGAGATTTATACTGATCACCGAAGTTTGCAGCATCTGTTCAAGCAGAAGGACCTTAATTTGCGTCAGAGGAGATGGCTAGAGCTGCTGAAGGACTATGATATCACTATTTTGTATCACTCGGGCAGGGCCAATGTGGTGGCCGATGCTTTGAGCCGCCGGGCAGAGAGTTTGGGGAGTTTAGCTTATTTACCAGCAACAGAGAGGCCCATGGCGATGGATGTTCAGGCCTTAGCCAGCCAGTTTGTGAGATTGGATCTTTCGGAGCCCAGTCGGGTTCTAGCTTGTGTGGTCTCTCGGTCTTCCTTGTTTGATCGTATCCGGGAGCATCAGTTTGATGACCCTCATTTGCTTGTCCTCAAGGACAAGGTTTTGCATGGCGATGCCAGAGATGTGACTATTGGTGATGATGGGGTATTGAGGATGCAGGGTCGAGTTTGTGTACCCAATGTTGATGGGCTTCGGGAGTTGATTCTAGAGGAGGCCCATAGTTCGCGGTATTCCATTCATCCGGGTGCCGTGACGATGTACCAGGATTTGAGGCAGCACTATTGGTTGAGGCGGATGAAGAAAGATATAATTAGGTTTGTAGCTCGGTGCCTCAATTGTTAGCAGGTGAAGTATGAGCACCAGAGGTCGGATGGGTTGCTTCAGCAGATAGAGATTCCGGAGTGGAAGTGGAGCGGGTCACCATGGACTCGTAGTTGGGCTCCCACGGACTTTGAGGAAGTTCGATGCCATTTGGGTGATTGTGGATCGGCTGACCAAGTCCGCGCATTTCATTCCTGTGGGTACTACATATTCTTCGAAGAGGTTGGCAAAGATTTATATCCGGGAGACTGTCCGTCTGCACGGTATTCCAGTTTCCATCATTTCAGATAGAGGTACTCAGTTCACATCACGGTTCTGGAGGGTGGTACAGCATGAGTTAGGTACTCGGGTGGAGTTGAGCATAACATTTCACCCTCAGACGGACGGACAGTCCGAGCGCACTATTCAGATTCTTGAGAATATGCTCCGTGCGTGTGTGATTGAGTTAAGAGGGTCTTGGGATCAGTTCTTTCCATTGGCGGAGTTTGCCTACAACATCAGTTATCAGTCCAACATTCAGATGGCACCGTATGAGGCTTTATATGGTAGGCGGTGTAGATCTCTGGTGGGTTGGTTCGAGCCGGGTGAGGCTACATTATTGGGCGCAGACTTGGTACAGGATGCTTTGGAGAAGGTTAAGATGATTCAGGATAGACTTCGCACAGCCCAGTCCAGACAGAAGAGTTATGCGGACCGGAAGGTTCGTGATGTTTCCTATATGGTTAGAGAGCGGGTTCTGCTTCGGGTTTTGCCTATGAAGGGAGTTATGAGATTTGGGAAGAAAGGGAAGTTGAGTCCGAGGTTTATTTGCCCTTTTGAGATATTGAGGCGTGTTGGGGAGGTTGCTTATGAGCTTGCCTTACCTCCCAACTTGGCAGGAGTTCATCTGGTATTTCATGTTTCGATGCTCCGGAGGTATCACGGCGATCCGTCGTACGTGTTGGATTTCAGTTCAGTCCAATTGGATAAGGATCTATCTTATGTTGAGGAGCCGGTGGCAATATTGGACAGGCAGGTTCGAAAGTTGAGGTCAAAGAACATTGCATCAGTGAAGGTTCAGTGGCGGGGTCAGTCGGTCAAGGAGGCGACTTGGGAGGCCGAGCAGGATATGCGCAGCCATTACCCTCATCTTTTCACTACTTCAGGTATGTCTCTATGCTCGTTCGAGGACGAACGAATATTTAAGTATGGGAGGATGTAACGACCCAGCCGATCGTTTTAAGAATTATCGCCTCGATCCCCTATTAACTGCATTCCCCGTGTTTGTTTCTGCTATTATGAGTTGCCGGGAGGATTTAATTTGAGTTTCGGAGTGTTTTGGGACACTTAGTCCCTAAATGAGAGTTTAAGTTTTAAAAAATTTGGACAGTAGTCGAAAGAGTATGAAGACGGCCTCAGAATGGAATTCCGTTGGTTCCGTTAGCTCCGTTAGGTGATTTCGGGTTTAGGAGCGTGTCCGGATTGTGTTTTGGAGGTCCGTAGCTTATTTAAGCTTGAAATGCCGAAAGTTAAATGTTTGAAGCTTCCGGTTCGATAGTGGGAATTTGATATTGGGGTCGGAATGGAATTCCGAAAGTTGGAGTAGCTCCGTAGTGTTGAATGTGTCGTGCTTGCAAAATTTCAGGTAATTCGGACGAGTTTTGATAGACTTTTTGATCGAAAGCGTAATTTGAGAGTTTTTGGAGTTCTTAGGCTTGAATCCAATGTTAAGTTGGTGTTTTGATGTTGTTTTGAGCGTTCTGAAGGTTGGCACAAGTTTGAATGATGTTTTAGGATTGGTTGGCATGTTTGGTTGAGGTCTCGGGGGCCTCGTGTGAGTTTCGGGGGCTTAACGGAAGTTGAATTGGACTTAGGAAGAATTTGAGGTTGCTGAACCTGTCATAACCGCAACTGCGTGTGTGGGACCGCAGGTGCAACGCCGCAGAAGCGGCTAGGTGATCGCAGAAGCGAGATTTGGCCAAGGCTCTAGGAACCGCAGGTGCGGCTTCGTGACCGCAAATGCGGAGCCGCAGATGCGGCCAGGAGACCGTAGATGAGGACCCAGCCCGTTAAGTGAATTTCTCACCTGCGATGCCTTTTTCGTAGCTGCACGACCGCAAGTGCGCTCCCATGACCGCAGATGCGGTAATCGCTGGGCAGAAATATGAAATTTCGAGGGTTTGAGTTCATAACTTGGAAAATCAATTTTGGAGCTCGGGATAGGGCGATTCTGTGGGGTTTTTGAAGAGAACATCATTGGGTAACAATTCCTTATCCCTTTCTAGTTGTATTCCATTAATCTATTGTTAGTTTTATCATTTAATTTCGGATTTGGGGTGAGAAATTGGGGAAATTTTTTGGTAAAGTTCTTAGACCTAAGTTTCGAGTTTTGATTGGGGATTTGACATCGGATTTGGATAATTTTGGTATGTATGAACTTGTGAGAGTGTGAGGATTCTGAATTTGTAAATTTTACCCGATTCCGAGATGTGGGCCCGGGGGAGTTTTGGTCATTTTTCCTAATTTTGCGTATTAGCTTAGAATTTAATTAGTGAAATCAGTTACTTGAAGTTATATTTACATTATGCAATTGAATTGAATAGATTTGGGCCATTTGGAGTCGAGTACTCGTGGGAAGAGCGTGGTTTCGGGTTGATTTTGAGCCGGTTCGAGGTAAGTGTCTTGCCTAACCTTGTGTGGGGAAACTCCCCTTAGGATTTGATATTGTTGATATTTGAAATGCCTTGTACGTGAGGTGACGAGTGCGTACTTGTGCTAATTGTTGAAATCCTGTTTTCATTAAGTAACTCTAATTGTGTTTCCTTTCTGCTTATACTATTTGCAATTTACGACTGCTGTTAGTTTAGGCAAGCATGTCTAATCGCCTTAATTGCTTTACTTGCTCAAACTGCCTTATTTGGATTATGTGTGGCATGCTAGGTTAGAAATACATGTTTTTACCTTGGTATGAAATTTGAAATAAATTGAGTATTCTTCGTGTTGCTGTTATGTGTTTACTTTGGGACTACGGGACGGTATCCCGGGAGATCCCCCTGCTTGTTTACTTTGGGACTACGGATTTGTATTCCGGGAGATCCCCTACACCTATACTGATTTGGACTGTAGTGGGGGATACCTAGAGATCCCCAGCACGTATATCGAAGATACTAAGAGATCCTTGGGATACTGGAGATCCCCAGCATATATATATTGAGGATACTAGGAGATCCTCGGGATAGTGAGAGATCCCAGTACACCTATTGAGGACACTAAGAGATTTCCGGTTGTTATCTCTGTGTTGAGCGGCATTCCTTTTGTAATTATTTTATCTCTGTTATAGTTGTTGTTATTCATATTATCATGTGATACTTCTTACTGTTAGCATTTAATTATATTGTCGTATTATGTACTGTATTACCTCATTTTTCAGCTATAATCAGTAGGGCCCTGACCTTCCTCGTCACTACCCGACCGAGGTTAGGCTTGGCTCTTACTGAGTACCGTTGTGGTGTACTCATGCCCTTCCTGCGCATGTTTTTCATGTGCAGATCCAGGTACTTCGACTCAACCCTACTATCCTTGAGGCGAGGTGATCCATCAGAGACTTCGAGGTTTGTCTGCCGCATCCGCAGACCGATGAGTCCCATTCCATTGTCTCTCATAGCATTAGCCTTTCTGTATTTCCTTTTGTTTAGACACTCTGGAGTTAGAACACTGTAGTTATTCCACAGTTTGTGATTTCATGAGATTCCGGATTTTGGGAAATATAGTTTCAGTTTGTAAGTTGTATTGTATATGCCGAGCGGCATCTTTAAACCTCCACTATGTTTATTTCGCAAGTTTTTATTTGTTTTTATTCTGTTGTTTCTTTTTCTGTAATTTGTTAGGCTTACCTAGTGGTAGAGACTAGGTGCCGTCACGATAGTTCACGGAGGGTGAACTGGGGTCGTGACACAATTGGGGGTACAGGACGGTATCCTGGTAGATCCCCGGTTGTTATCTCTGTGTGGAGTTACATTCTTTCTGTGATTTGCTCTCCGTTGTATTTGTTGTTATTCTTATTATCCTGTGTTACCTCATACTGTTTCATTTCTTTATATATATGTATATGACCGGTAGGGCCCTGACCTTCCTCGTCACTACTCGACCGAGGTTAGGCTTGGCACTTACTGGGTACCGCCGTGGTGTACTCATGCCCTTTCCTGCACATGTTTTTCGTGTGCAGATCCAGGTTCATCGGCTCAGCCATACCGTTAGCGAGGCGAGGCGACCTTTTAGAGACTTTGAGGTATATCTGCCGCGTCCGCAGACCGAGGAGTCTCTCTCTATTCCCTCTGTTAGCTTTAGGTCTTTTGTACTTTCTGTTGACTAGATATTCCGGAGTTAGAACTTTATGTTAACTTTCTCAGCTTGTGATTTCATGAGATTCCGGGTTTTGGGAGTGGTTTCAGTTTTTTGAGAACATGTATTGGTTTATGCCGAGCGACATCTTAAACGTTTTATTCTGTTTTATCATCCGTTTTCATTGTTTTCTTATTTCGTTTCTTTTCAGCAAATTGTTAGGCTTATCTAGTCGTAGAGACTAGGTGCCGTCACGACAGTTCACGGAGGGCGAACTTGGGTCGTGACAAGTTTAAATCCCAGAAAAAGAAAAAAAAAAAAAAAAAAAAAAAAAAGTTAGTTCTTTCCCTTTAATTTCAGTCTTCAGAAATGGAGATCAGTTGAGGCTTTCGTCGAGATTCGAGGTGCCATTTTTGGTTCAAGTTTGCTCGTTCATGTTTCTTGTTGCTGTTTGGTTTAACTCAATTGTTGCAATCACTGAAGTTCCGTTGATTGAAAAGCTATAACCTCATATTTGGAAATTGAAGTTTTGTGTTGATTCTACTGCTTCTCGTTGTTGTTCTGTTGCTGTGGCTCGCTCAGGTTTGTTTTTCTTTTTTTCTACATTTTGGTTTTTGCCACCTGCCATATAATCATGAGAAATAGAATTAATATAATTTTTGGTTATGCTACTTAGTTTTCATAATTAGGCAAGCTGGTCCTGTTTCAATGCGCTTAAGTTTTTACTTTTTCACATAGCCATAGGTTTTGTGGGAAATGTTTTCTTTATTCTCCAATTCTTTTTTATTTCTATGCTTTTTTTTTTCTTTTCTCCTTTTCTTTTTTCTCGTTTTCTTCATTTTTTTTCTTTTTTTCTTTTCTAATTTCATTTAACTTCTTTTTTTGTATATTCTTTTACTCTCCATAATCTAATTTCATTTACTGTTTTCACTATTTTTTTTTATACTATCACTAAAGAAAAATCAAATTGTGTACCAATTAAATGTAGCTAATACAACCAAAAAATATTAACTAACATATGATACCAGTATAGTATACAGCTATACCAACAGGGTATACAATTGTACGCAAAGAGTTAAAAAAAATTCTTGTTTTGAGTTTCAAAAAACCACAAACTCAACAAACCCAATTTTATGAGTTTCAAAGCTTCAAGGTCCTCCAATGGCAGATTAATATTTTGCAGAAGTCAGAAGTCTTGGAATTCAAGTCATAGAATAAATCGAAACGGAAAAAAGATTTGCATTTTCAATTTGCCCTTCACGCTGGGTAAAAACTTAAATCAAATTAAAAGGGAAAAGGCAAGTGAATTTTCGGGTAATAAGTATACTACTATGGTATATTGTATACTATTACAGTATACCGTTACAGTATATTGTATATTATTACTGTATACTATAACAATATATTGTATACTATAATAGTATACTATTGCAGTATAACTATATACTCCTATAGTATATTGTATACTGTAGCCGTACTGTTAGGTAACTGTGTTCTTCTTCGATTATACAATATACTGTTGCAGTATATTATAAACTATAATAGTATACTGTTGTAGTATAGCTATATACTCCTACAGCATATTGTATATCGTAGCGGTATACTATTGGATAGATGTGTTCTTCTTTGATTTTCAGCTGAAAATTTCTAACTCAATCACCTCAAATCAGCTCCAAATGCTATCAAATTTCATTATGAACTTCCAGAAGGTACTATAAGCAATATTTAACAGCACCCACTTTGAATCAAACAAGAAAACTTCAAAATAAAAATTTTAAATTCAAGAGCTTCAAGCACAACAATGGTGAATATTCAAATACAAATAAAAATCAGATCCGGGAAGCTTACTTGAAGGTACTATAATCAATATTTTATAGCACCCACATCGAATCAAACTATAAATCTTCAAAATAAAATTTTAAATACATGAGCTTCAAGCTCATCAATGGTGGATCTTCATACGCACACAAAAATCAGAGCTGGGAAACTTAATATATAACTGCAACAACACATCGGTTCAGAAATAAATAAAAAAATACTAATATAGAAAGAGGATTTTGGAGTGAAACTCATGTATAATGATATTGAAGATAGAAACAAAATCTGAAGAAAAATTCACAAATCAAACCAGTAACCGATGTGTGAAATATGATTTCTCATTGTTTGGCTATGGGATTTTTGAAATGAAAGTAATGGATGGGTGAAATAGTGTTAACTGAGGTATTAAATGAGGGGAATAAGCTAATGCATGGGCCGGGTAAATAGTTTGGGACACATGGGTAGGAGAAGTAAATAATTTGGGCCTGGACATTAAAGGGTAAATAGTTTGAAATTTATGAGTGTAAAGTGAGATTTTCTCATTAATATTTCAATAAAAAATGAAACTCAAAATAGTCACCATAACAATTGAAGGAACAAATGCAATTCCATAGCTTCAAAAACCACGAGTAATAACTCTACAATTGGAGTTTGATTTGCGGGTATAGTACAAAGAAGTAAATTAGGTTACGGTTTATTAGCAAGTCATGGGTATATGATGGGCGAGAGTCAGACGGGAGAAATTTAAAAATAGCCAGATTTACAACTGGTCGTTTAAAAATAGCCCAATTTCAAAAGTAATCGAAATTTAGCCGCTTTTTATGTAAATATAAATCTGAGCGAAAACACTGTTCAAAACCCGGAAAATACTCCAGTATATTATGCTGGAGTTCCAGCATAAGTATACTTGAACTCCAGCATATTATACTGGAGTTCCAGGATAGTATGCTGGAACTCCAGCATAATATGATGGAGTTCCAGCATAAATACACTAGAACTCTAGCATAATATACTGGAGTTCCAGCAAGTATATTGATCCAGTATAATATACTGGAGTTTGGAGCACCAGTGCTCCAGTCTCCAGTCTCCAGTATATTATACTGGAGCCAGCAAAGTATACCGGTCCAGCATAATATGCTGGAGTTCATACACAAGTGCACCGAACTCCAGTATATTATGCTGGACCGGTCTCTATTGCAGCAAAACGGTGGCTATTTTTTATTGACTTGGTAAACGCTGGCTATTTTTGATTGACCAGTCCGAAAACTGGCTATACCGTGCTATTTTTACGAGTTAGACCTCTCTAATGTTTGAAGACTTAACGACTTGGATAGACCCCACGGCTTAACTTCAAAAATTAAACATACATGAAAAGAAGTACCACATCCTCCTAGTGAAGTAGAGCCGTCTTCGTGGGATCGTAATGATCCCGATGTCAATGTCCACAGTAGAGGTGTCTAACGGGCCGGGTTGACCCGTAATCGGACCAGCCTAGACCGGTTAAAATCGGAACCGGACCAGCCCGGTACATAGGGGGTCGGGTGGGGATAGGTAGGAGGGATAGAGGGGGTTGGTCCGTTTATTTTTTTTTGTAACGGTTAACCGGACTGGTCAAACCCGGTCCACGTGAACAGTGCCGTGTACCGGTTTAACCGGCCCGGACCGAAACGGTACAACGGCTAATTCTTTTTTTTTAATTTTTAAAAATCAGTGGGGCCCACTAACAGTTGGCAACGGTCACCCCTGGCAGGGATCCGTTGCCCAACGGGTTAATTGCATTAATAGCCTTTTTTTTCTTTAAAATTTAACCTTTTTTCAATTTACAAAATTAACCTTCTCTAAAACTATAAATACCCCCCCCCCCTCTTCTTCATTTCTTCACTCAACTCTCATTTCTCAATCTCAATTTCTCTTATTCTCTCATTCTCCAATTTTCAAGACTTCAAGTCTTCAATTCATCTTCTAATTTTATTTGGCTCTTTTTTCTTGAATTTAATTTATCGTGTTTTATCATTCAGATTTTGAAGTTTGAACAATTGAACTTCAAAATTGAAATACTTGCTTGACGTTTGTTCGTGGTAACATCGGAATTGCGTAATCAAGTGCTCAATTTATTGTCGAATTCGGTGTACTCCCTCCAACTCTTTCTCTTATTTACTATTTTAATTGTATATTTAATTTTAGCTTATACTTTAATTTTTACAATATGCTTAATGCTGCTAAAAGAGCGTGTAGAAAAGTTGCTGGCAGGGGAAATAAAAAAAGAGGTAGTCCTTCAGCATTCGGTAGTAGTAGTAATACCCCATTTACACATGTTTCCGAAACATCGCCTAATGATAATATAGATTATGAACAATTACGAGAAGACTTTGGAATTGAATTAGGAATGGAAGATGAGAAACCAGCTACACCTACTAGTGCTGGAGCTGGTAGTGTTGGAGTTGCTACAAGGGGTGGTGGTCGTGGCACTAGTAGTAGACCACCTGTGGCTCCAACTACTAATCGTAGAAAAAGAAGTAAGGTTTGGAATTTTTTTGAAATAATTCAAGGTACTGACAGATTTAGATGCAAACTTTGTAAAGATGATTTTAAACATTTGACTGGAGGAAATTTAGGGGTGACTGGGACGCTTAGTAGACATATGAGAATTGAACATCCCATAGAATGAGGCTCTGATGGTGATGGAAATCAAACAACTCTTAACCCTACTACTGGAGGACTTATGAAATATGATAAAGTGAACGTGAGGAGTTAGCAAAAATGATTGCTTTGGGTTGTCTACCTTTCTCTTTTGCTTCTTCATTGTAAGCACGTGATTTTTGCCTTATACGAAATACTCCTGTAAAATCCCCAAAAAATAGATTTTGTTTATAGTTATTTACCATTTTAGGAATTTTTATAGATTTTATTAATTGGTTGCATTTTTCTTGCATGTTTAATTTTATTTAAATCATGAAAAAATACCCAAAAATATCATGCATTGTATTTAGGATTCGTTTTTTTGCTTTTTTAGAATTAACCAGTAATTATTTATTTTATAAAAATTGAAAATCACAAAAAATGCTTCATTTTTACTCTTTTTCCTTTTATTGATTTTTTTCTCTCTTTTAATTTAGGATTAAATAGCTTTTATAATTTTTATAATTAGCTAATTAGTTTAAATTCACACTTTTGGATGAGTTCGAATCTTTAATTTGTAGGATTTTTAATTAAAAGAAAAAGGAAAAATTAGAAAATAAAAGAAAGAATTGGAAAAGAAAGGTTTTGTCTTGTGAAATTGGGCCAAAATTAATGCTGAGCCCAAAGCCTATACCCAAATCTGCCCAAACCCAATTCCAATACCACTACCCAAATACCCATTACCCTTTACCCTACCCCTACCTATAAAAAGACTATTTTTAGAAACAAAAAGAGGAGAGGATTAGACATAATACAAAAAAAAAAAAAATCGGCCGCATTTGAGAAAAAGAATGAGGACTCTCCCTGTTTCTTCTCCATTCTTCTTCATTATTGACAAATGAAGAACATCAAAACCAAGATCAAAATTCCTTCCAAAGAGCCTTTCACTGCACACGGAAATCGGTCATCCCTCACCTCCCCTGACCACGCGATTCACCCTCAGCAGTCCTCACAAACAAACATGAGATAGTGAAGACCGAATCAAAAGAAAAAATCAGAAAGTGTTTGATT
Organism: Nicotiana attenuata; assembly: GCF_001879085.1. Classification (NCBI taxonomy): domain Eukaryota; kingdom Viridiplantae; phylum Streptophyta; class Magnoliopsida; order Solanales; family Solanaceae; genus Nicotiana; species Nicotiana attenuata. Next base: position 173,894 of record NW_017670722.1, on the reverse strand, counting down.
TCGTTGCTACTGTTTTTGGTCTTACTCTGTTCGGATTTCGTTAGTTTGGAATTTCGGGTTCATTTTTGTTCTTGCTACTGTTTTATGTTGCTGGGGATTTTGCTTTCTTCGCTGCTGTCTCTGTACCGGAAATTGTCCAAGCTTCCCTCCTTAGCTAAGAGCTAAGAGATATGGGAAATTTAGAGCATTCAGATTCACTTCTGCCTTACGGTACTGTTTCAATTTCAACTTTGTAATTCAGCTTGGTTTAATAATGTTCACGATGTTATTGTGTTTTGGTCTGCTCAAATCGTTTTTTGTTAATGTAGTTGATAGTTTCTGTTGGTTAAAATAATTGAAAGGAACCAAGCGTTAAGTGTTAATTTAGGCGTGTTTACAGTATCTTGTATTTGTTAGTTTGAATTTATGTAGTAATTAATTATGAAGATGAGTCATGTTGCTGTGTGTATGTAGTCGTGGTTTTGTGAATCTGACTATTGAACAGTCAGATTTGAAAATTTCAAAGTTAAACTAAAATAGAGGCATGCAATTCCTTCTCTATCGATTCAGTCATGATACTCAATGAAAATTAGTTTTCTATATCGTACTTGATCCTATTTTTACAAAGTATTAAGCATAGCTGCTTTTATTTTGATATGAATGACTTGTTTCTCAAGCTCTTAGGCTAAAAGAATTGGAAAAGCCAATGTTTGGCTGGTATGGTTGCACTATAATCTGGCTAGCTGGAAAAATGGACGCTGTCTTCTTTTGTGGTTTTTTTGGGGTATTATATTTGCATATACATATAACTTGAATGAATATGGTGGTTGGTTACTTAGTTCAATTCATTTGCGCTTAGGCATGAGCTTCTGTTTGTTATTTACGTCCCACTTCAATAAGGTATTATGAGTGAATGTGCAATTTTGATATAGATTAATTTGCAAAGTTCTCTTCATTGAGTCAGTAGACTCTGCAACATGATTTGGGCTTGTGATATTTTTCTTTTCTTCCATAATTCTTATCCAGAATCAGTGACTTGGTAATAATCTCAAAATAGTCACAAAAAAAAAAATCATGAATATCCGTAGTTTGTTTTAGTTGAGTAAAGCCTTTTGGAATAATTTGAGGCGTGCCATGACAAATAAAATCTCAAATGCATGGCCCTCATTTAATGTTTTTATCCTTAGAAATCGAGGCGCGCCATTTAGCAAATTTTCCATGGCCCTCGCAATGTCAAAAATACGTAGTTGCTTTAGGCGCGTGATTTAAAGTTACCTTCCTAAACTCGGGTGTGCATTTCATGTGACCCAAATCCAAATCTCAACAACGTTAGATAAAATGTGTCGTGGATTGCGGGTGCATTTCATGTGACGTGGTTCAAGGCGTGTTTTAAATAACGTTGAATCTTCCTAAAAATAATTAAAAGCGGTTTAATAAGTTAAAAATGCACCATAGGTTAAAAAATGTATTAAAATCAGACTTTAGCCAAATATAGCAGTTGAGCGACCGTGCTAGAACCACGAAATTCGGGAGTGCCTAACCCCTTCTCCCGGGTTAACAGAATTTCTTACTCGGATTTCTGGTTCGCGACTATTAAACAGAGTCAAACCCTTTCCTCGATTCGGGATTCAAACTGGTGACTTGGGACACCATAAATCTCCCAAGTGGCGACTCTGAATCTCTTAATAAAATAAATCCCGTTTCGATTGTCCTTTAATTGGAAAAACTCCTTATACTCCCTTCACGGGGTGTAGTAGCGAAAAAGGAGGTGTGACAACAATAATTTCTATCACCATGAGTATGAGTACACGACAAGAAGAGAATCACGTAACAATCAAAGGAATACAATAACATTTACAAAAACAACAAGACATGTAAGGCACGTGACAACTACATAGGTAACCACAACAATTTAGTCATGTAGCATATATGCACAGAGCCATAGAGGAACTCACAATTAAGAAGTAACAAAACAACAAGGAATGCAATAACTTCAACTAAGGCCAAACAACGAGAAAGAGGTAAATAAATGCTAACAACATCATATAGAGCATGTAAGTGTAGCCTAACAATAAGATACCACCTATTATGACAATTTGATCAAAGGCATGGAAAAAGACTAGACAATCTAACCGGTAAACACCACATATAAACCGTGTACCCACTCATCACCTTGCGTACACAGCTTTCACATATCGAGATAGCACAATTGACTCAATTCCGAAGAGGTGATTTCCCCCACACAAGGTTAGGCAAGATACTTACCTCAATTCGGATCCAATATCCAATTTAGATTTTCCTTCAACAATTCATCAACGCTCTGCTCAATATAGCCAAAAACGACTTAAATACATCAAACAATGCAAGAGAAAACAATTTCAATTAACAAAGTTATGATTCTTATACAATTTACAAAAAGTCAACTCCTCGGGCCCGTACCTCGGAACCCGACAAAATTTACAAAACCTAAACACCCATTCCATTACGAGTTCAACCATACAAGAATTATCAAGTTCCGATATCAATTCGTCCTTCAAATCGTCATTTTTCATTTTTTGAAAGATTTTACAATTTTCCTCAAATTTTCCTTTAGATTCTCATGGATTTGATGTTAAATCTAAGATATAATCACAAAATATAGTTGGAAATTGATTAAAGACACTTACCCAATGATTTGGTATGAAAATCTTCTCTCAAAATCGTCCACTCTCGGAACTAGGGTTCAAAATATGATAAAATGGAGCTAAGTCCTGGAATGGGAGTCTTAATACCAATCTCAGATGTCGCATTTGCGACATCAGGATCGCAAATGCAACATAAGTATCGCAAATGCGAAGGCTGGACAGTTGTTATCAGGTCGCAAATGCAACACACGACTCGCAAATGCGAGCTCTGAGATGTTCGCAAAAGCGACAGATGCGTCGCCAATACGGAGCTGCCTAGTCGCAAATGCGATGAAGTTGTTCGCAATTGCGAACTCCCCTGCCCCAGCCCAGCGTCGCAAATGCGAGAATGATCTCACAAATGCGGTCGTCGCATTTGCGATGAAATCCTCGCAAATGCGAGAACAGAGACACCAGCAAAGCTGAACCTCCTTCAAACACTCTGAAACGCGTACGAAACTCATCCGAGCCCCTGGGGCTCCATGCCAAACATCCACACAAGTCTGAAAATATAACACGAACTCGGGCGATCAAAACACCAAAATAACCTCTAGAACCACGAATCGGATGCCAAAACACATGAAAAATCACCATGAACTTCAAGAACTTCTAGAATCGCAACCAAGCGTCCGAACCATATCAAATCAACTCCAAATGGCACCAAATTTTGCAGGCAAGTCCCAAATGACATAACGGAGTTGTTCCAACTCTCGGAATCACATTCCGACCACGATATCACCAAAGTCAACTATGGGTCAAACTTCTTCATTTTCCAAAACTTCAACTTTCCAATTTTTGCCAAAATGCTTCAAATTACCCTACGGACCTCCAAATCCAAATCCGGACGTGCGCCTAAGTCCAAAATTACCACCCTAGCCTATCTGAACCATCCAAACCCCAATCCGAGGTCAAATACTCAAAAGTCAAATCTTGGTCAATTTCTTTCAACTTCAAGCTTCTCAAATGAAAGTCATTTCTAAAAAATCCTTTCCGAATTTCTCAAAAACCCGAACCGATGATGCACGCAAGTCATAATACACTGTGTGAAGCTACTCGTGACCTCAAACTGCGAAACAGGACGCAATTTCTCAAAATGACCAATCAGGTTGTTACAATTAAAAAAGATGACTAAAGGAAAATTCCTTATTCTTTTATACTTGAATATTCCATGAACATGAGAGTACATAATCTCATATATTATCTATAACAATAAAGATATCTTTTTCATTATTGCTAATTATAGGTAGTCTAAAATCTATCTTACATAAGTTTCTTATGATATTCTTAAATCTTGAGAAGATTATGTGTCACGACCCAAGTTCCCCCTCCGTGAACTGTCATGACGGCACCTAGTCTCTACGACTAGGTAAGCCTAAAAATTACGGAAAGAGAATTTAAAAGTACAAAAACTAGCCATCTAACAGGTAAATATAGATAAAGTGTTTAACACTCTCTCAAACGGAAGATAGCACTCCCGAAACCCGGAATCTCATGAACCACAATCTAAAGAAAATAAATAGTGTTCTAACTCCAGAAGTCTAAACGAAAGAAAATACAAGAAGTCTATAGCTAAAGGGAGAATAGAGAGGGACTTCTAGGTCTGCGGACGTGGCAGGTGTACCTCGAAGTCTCTGGATCGCCTCGCCTCACGGATAGTATGGCTAAGCAGAAGAACCTGGATCTGCACACGAAAAACATGTGCAGGAAAGGGCGTGCGTACACCACGGCGGTACCCAGTAAGTGCCAAGACTAACCACGGTCGAGTAGTGACGAGATCAGGTCAAGGCCCTACTAGTTATACATATATAACAAGGTAAAACAGTATGAAAGGTGACAGTATAATTAAAGATGCTGACAGTCAATAAAGATGAAATCACATAAAGAATACATCAATATGCAAAGATAGCAACAGGGGATCTCCCACGATAACGTCCCGTAGTCCCGAACGTAAATGTACCAAGGATCTTCCTGGATATCGTCCCGTAGTCCAAATCGTAAATGTTCAGGGGATCTCCCGGAATACCGATCCGTAGTCCAAAATAAACATGCAAGGAGATCTCGCGGAAATCCGTTCCGTAGTCCCAAAGTAAATACACAACAATTTCAACAAGGAAATTTACAGTTCTATACAAGTTCGTATCAAGTAAACAGGTAATTCTACACTAAGCATGCTACACAGAATTCAAGTAAAACAGTTAAAGCAGTTAAGACAGTTAAGTCACATAAGCATGCTTTCCTAAACTACACAGGAGGCCTCAAATACTAATATTACTCAATTAAAGGAAAAACATAGATATTTACTTAATGGAAACGGGGTTTTTCAACAATTAGCACATGTACGCACTCGTCACCTCACGTACAAGGCATTTCATATAACAACAGTACCAATATCCTAAGGGGAGCTCCCCCACACAAGAATAGGCAAGCCACTTACCTCGAACCAAGCTCAAATCAAATCCAAAATCACGCTCTTGCCACCAGTATCCAACTCCGAGAGGCCCAAATCTAACCAAATCAATTTCATAATGTAAATATAACTACAAACAACTAGTTTAGCTAAAGGAACCGAAGCTAAGGCGAGAAAATAGAAAAACACCCCAAAATCCTCCCCCGGGCCCACGTCTTGGAATCAGGTAAAAATTACGGATGATGAACACTCATCCACTCACGAGTTCACTCGTACAAAAATCATCCCAATCTGACATCAAATTCTTATTCAAAACTCAAATTTTCCATTGGGGAACTTTTAACCCATTTCCAAACTTCTACCCTCAAATTCCTTAATTAGATGAGAAAAATAACAATAGATTAATGTATTAGAACATGGTTAGAGTTAGAATTCATTACCCAATTGTTCTCCTTCAATATCTCTCAAGAAATCACCTTCTACCGATCTCTAAATCAATTTTTGAAGTTATCAACTCAATCCCTCGATTTCACTCTTTTCTACCCAGCAATTTCCGCTTCTGCGAGGGGTCCACCGCACCTGCGGTCTCGCTTCTGTGGCTGGGGTTCCGCATCTGTAGAAATTCATTAAGCCTCCAGATACCGCACCTGCGCTCCTTTCCTCGCAGATGCAGTTCTGCTTCTGCGGTCCTTGAGCCTCATCTGCGACCAACTGCCCTTATGCCTTAGACCGCATCTGCGGTTGCAAAAACCGCTTCTGCGGCGCCGCACCTGCGGTCCAAAATCCGCAGGTGCGAAAACAACAGGTTTGGCAAGTTCAGAAATTGCCTAAGTCCAAATTCAATTCCGTCAAGCATCCGAAACTCACCCGAGGCCCCCGGGACCTCTACCAAACATGCCAACCAATCCTAAAACATCATACAAACTTAGTCGAACCCTCAAATCACATCAAACAATGCTAAAACCACAAATCACCCTCCGATCCAAGCCTAACGAACTAGAAATCTCAAGAATTCTACAACCGATGCCGAAATAACCCAAACCATGTCCGATTGACCCCAAATTGTGCACACAAGTCACATTCAACACTAAGGACCTATCCCAACTTCCGGAATCGGATTCCGACCCCGATATCAAAATTTCAACTTTCGGCATTTCAAGCCTAAATAAGCTACGGACCTCCAAAACACAATCCGGACATGCCCCTAAGCCCGAAATCACCCAACGGAGCTAACGGAATTGACGGAATTCTATTTCATGGCCGTCTTCACACTGTTCTGACTACGGCCCAAATTCTAAAGCTTAAGCTCTCATTTAGGGACTAAGTGTTCCAAAACACTCCGAAACTCAAAACGAATCATCCCGGCAAATCACAATAGTAGAAATAAACACGATGGAAGCATTTAATAGGGAATCGGGGTGTAAATTCTCAAAACGACCGGCCGGTCGTTACATTATGGTTGTAGAAAGAACATGTTTCTATACATAATGTGGTTAAATATGCAATGGCTATTTCAACTGATGTATTTAACACTCTCTTGAGGACTAGATTCTATTTTTTGCACTTAAAAGAATTTAACTCTTAGCATGTTGTAATTTAATTTGAACAAAGAGTTATAAAATCGAGTTTTATTAATTGAAGTTATGTCTTGGGATTACATTTGCTATCTTAAATCCATATGAATAATTGTCTCCTTACTTTGCTATCATGTTTTACCTAAAATGCCAATTTGTGAATCTTTGATGGTCAGATGGTATAAAAGATAGCTATAGGCAGAAATATAACAACTTGAATGTGAGATACATGCTGGCTTTAGACTTGTATGTAGTGATACTGCTATAAGGCCTTGTGTATGTGTTTATGCGACATGGCCATGAATGGTTTATTCTTTAAGTTTTAAGTAAATGTTGCCTGACTTAATATGTCATAGTAATGCATTAAAAGCGTTAAATTAGTTGCAAATCCTGCCCGTGATTATATTAAAATAAACAGAATATGTGCTTTTCTCTTTTGGTTCATGGCCTGTAGCTATTCTGTTGACTTCAATTTCCTCTATAAAGAACAAACTTTTATATTGATAAGGAGTTTTAGCATCACTTTAATAATTGTGGTGCTTCACCGTTTTTATCTTCAACTAGTTGTGCATACGATTTGTAATATTAAGATTATATTGCTCATTCTTTATTTTTCCCTTTCATTGCATGTACACTTTGGAGCAAATGGAGTATTAATTCAAGGCTCTCACAGTGGAGTCTCTTAGAGACTCAACGCTACCACCACCACATGGAATCATTGCATACCTTCTTCCACAGAGCACCGGATAGCGAGAAAAACAAGCGAAACGCTTGGGGATGCCTAGCGTCTTTCATTTCTTTTCCTTTATCATTCATGCTATTTGATCTTTACTTGTGATTTGAGTTTATCTCAAATTTCTAGGATTATATGTTAAAAATTCGTACTAGCATAGTATGTTTAATTATGTGGAATATTTACTTTTGTTATCGATTTGGTACTATCTTAATCACATAAATGTAGCCAGTAATATAAGAACTTAGAATCAGTTTTTAAAGTGACGCTTCAAAACCTTTTCATCAAATTATTTTCTAACGGCCTTGTGTTAAACTTTCGTAAACACAAGATTTTTAAAGTCCGGCGGAATGATTTCTAAAGTATATATATGAAAACTATTTTTGCAAGTCCTAACCTTTAAAGAACGATTTTAATTGTTGGGTTTGTCAAGGCACCGTGGGGTTTAAACATTTTCCTAGAAGTTAAGTCCAAACTGTTTATTGTTTGAGTTTCAAATGCATAAAATTAATTTGCTTTCTCAATTATGAATGTATACAATACAATTCTGAAAGACTCATTTCTCTCTTCATAACGTTACTACATGGGTTTTTTTTAAAAATTCATTTGACAAACGTTTTATAATGCAAACACATGTTGCTACTTAATTTTTAAAATCAATTAACCTAGGTTTGGTCGGACCTCCGTAAGTAACGGATCATATAGGGTGCTTCGATAACCTTCCCTATAGTATTAACTAGAATCACCCTCCGATCCAAGCCTAATGAACTTGAAATCTCAAGAATTCTACAACCGATGCCGAAACCAACCAAACCATGTCCGATTGACCCCAAATTTTGCACACAAGCCAAATTCAACACTACGGATCTATCCCAACATCCGGAATCGGATTCCGACCCCGATACCAAAATTTCACTATCGATCCGAAAACTTTAAAATTTCAACTTTCGGCATTTCGAGCCTAAATAAGCTACGGACCTCCAAAACATAATCCGGACACGCCCCTAAGCCCGAGATCACCCAACGGAGCTAACGGAATTGATGGAATTTTATTCCGAAGCCGTCTTCACACTGTTCCGACACGGTTCAAATTTTAAAGCTTAAGCTCTCATTTAGGGACTAAGTGTCCCAAAATACTCCGAAACTCAAAACGAATCATACCGGCAAATCACAATAGCTGAAATAAACACGGGGGAAGCAGTAAATAGGGGATCGAGGCGTAAATTCTCAAAATGACCGGCCGAGTCGTTACATCCTCCCCCTCTTAAAAAATTCGTTCGTCCTCAAACGAGCATAGAGACATACCTGAAGTGGTGAAAAGATGAGGGTAACGGCTGCGCATATCTTACTCGGTCTCCCAAGTTGCCTCCTCGACCGGCTGACCCCGCCATTGAACCTTTACTGATGCAATGCTCTTTGACCTTAGCTTTCGAACATGCCTGTCCAATATAGCCACCGGCTCCTCAACATAAGATAGATCCTTGTCCAGTTGGACTGAACTGAAATCCAACACGTGCGACGGGTCACCGTGATAACTCCGGAGCATCGAAGCATGAAATACCGGATGTACTCCTGCCAAGCTGGGAGGTAAGGCAAGCTCATAAGCAACCTCCCCAACACGTCGCAATACCTCAAAGGGACCAATAAACCTAGGTCTCAATTTGCCCTTCTTCCTAAATATCATAACGCCCTTCATAGGCGAGACCCGAAGCAAGACCTGCTCTCCAACCATAAATGAAACATCGTGAACCTTCCGGTCCGCATAACTCTTCTGTCTAGACTAGGCTGTGTGAAGTCTATCCTGAATCACCTTAACCCTCTCCAAAGCGTCCTGAACCAAGTCTGTGCCCAATAATCTAGCCTCGCCCGGCTCTAACCAACCCACCGGGGATCTACACCGCCTACCATACAGAGCCTCATACGGTGCCATTTGAATGTTGGACTGGTAACTGTTGTTGTAGGCAAACTCCACAAGTGGCAAAAATTGATCCCAAGAACCTCCAAACTCCATCACACACGCACGGAGCATATTCTCAAGAATCTGAATAGTGCGCTCGGACTGTCCGTCCGTTTGGGGGTGAAATGTTGTGCTCAACTCCACCCGAGTACCCAACTCATGTTGTACGGCCCTCCAGAACCGTGATGTGAACTGAGTACCTCTATCTGAAATGATGGAAACTGGAATACCATGCAGACGAACAATCTCCTGAATATAAATCTCAGCCAACCGCTCTGAAGAATAGGTAGTACACACAGGAATAAAGTGCGCGGACTTGGTCAGCCGATCCACAATCACCCAAATGGCATCGAACTTCCTCAAAATCCGTGGGAGTCCAACTACGAAGTCCATGGTGATCCGCTCCCACTTTCACTCCAGAATCTCTATCTGCTGAAGCAAGCCACCCGGTCTCTGGTGCTCATGCTTCACTTGCTGACAATTGAGGCACCGAGCTACAAACCTGTGACGACCCGGCCCGTCGTCACGTGAGTTACCGCCCCGTTTCCCCCGTCTTATGTTTCTCTATGCTTCATTGTCGTTATTTGATGTGATCGAGTTGATTTGGATTGGTTTTGGTAGGAAATAAGACACTTAGTCTCTTTAAGGAAGGCTTGTTTTGGAAAAGTCAACCGGATGTTGACCTATGAGTTAGAGGGATCGGATGTGATTTTCGGTGATTTGGTTAGCTTCGGGGGATGATTTCTCACTTAGGAGTGTGATCGGAATCGATATTGGAGGTCCGGTGTAAAATTAGGCTTGAATTGGCGAAGTTAGTATTTTGGCGAATTCTGGTTGATAGGTGAGATTTTGATCCGAGAGTTGTTGTAGCTTCGTTGGGTGATATTGGATGTGTGTGCAAAATTTTAGGTCATTCGGAGGTGTTTTGGTCGGGTTTTTGATCAAATGCGTATTTCGGAAGTTTTGAGAAAACTTTGGCTTGAATTCGGAGAGAATTGATGATTTTAGCATTGTTAGATGTGTTTTGATGATTGGAACAAGTTTGAATGATGCTTTAGGACGGGTTGGTGCTTTTGGTTGAGGTCCCGAGGGCCTCCGGGTGATTTCGGATGGCCATCGGGATGAATTTTGGAGTTAGGAGATTGCTGTGTATATCTGGTATATGGTATTTCCGCATGTGCGGAAAAGGAACCGCAGATGCGGTTGCGCAGGTGCAGGAGGAGGTTCGCAGGTGCGGTCTATGGCTTGGACGGAAGATTTCGCAGATGCGGAAGGGAAGATGCATCTGCGATGCGGTGGCAGAGTCGCAGGTGAGAAAAATGGAAGCTTTGGTGTTTCCGCAAAAGCGGACAATCAACCACAGAAGCGGGGTCCGCATATGCGGATATGGGACCGCAGAAGCGGTCGTTGGTCTAATGAAGATCCGCAGAAGCGGAATTTTTACCGCAGAAGCGGTAGCTGCAAATGCGGTAATGGGACCGCAGATGCGAAAATCACTGTTATCAGAAGGGTTTTAAAACTCATTTTTTTGTTCCGCGAGCTTAAGTCCATTTCCACCATTTTTAAGCAACCTTGAGAGCTCTTGGACGGAATTTGAAGGGGATTTCGACTAGGTGTGATTGGAGGTGAGTTCCTTGGCCTAAATACATGAATTAATGGTAGAATTTGCATTAAAATTTGTGGAAATTCATCAAAAGAGGGTAAAGCTAGGGCTTGGCAATTTGATATTTCAAAGTGGAATTTGAGGGGTAAAATGGACTCCGATTTTGGTAATTTTGATATGCATAGACTCGTGGCGAGATAAGGAATCCAGCGATGTTAATTTTCTGATTTTTCGAGAAGTGGGCCCGGGGCTCGGGTTTTGTCAACTTCGTGAATTTTGATGTTTTTCGAGTCTTTTCGATTGGGTTATATTCCCTTAGCCTATTGTAACGTATTCGTTGTGGTTTTGGCCAGATTCGACGTGCGAGGAGGTTGATTTGCGAGGCAAGGTTATAGCGAGCTAGGACTTTGGCCGGCTTGAGGTGAGTAATGATAGTAAATGATATCCTGAGGGTTTGAAACCCCGGATTTGCACAACGTAGTGCTATATTGAGGTGAAACACGCGCTTAATGGCGAGCGCGGGGTTGTTTACTACTGGGTATTGTGACTTGGTCCGTCCTGTTTGATATTTTACTGAGTATTTGATTAAGCTGATTTGTTTATCATCATGATTTGGGCTAGTTTCCATGTTTGGGGCCTCGTGCCAACTTGTAGAACCCTTAGGGGTATTATGACTGATTTTCCTCACTTTACTTAGTACAAATCACATCCTCAGTCATGTTTCTAATTAATTAAACAACGTGAACCGTTTTTATAAGTGTTAATCCTAAATGAGGGGAGATATGTGGGCTGAGATCCCTACCCTATACTATTGTGTCCTAAAATGACTGAGAGGGGTTGAGAACCCAACAGTGAGGATATTATATATATTATGGATCGGGTTGCACGCCGCAGCAAATACTCATATGGATCGGGATGCACGCCGCAGCAAATATTTATGTGGATCGGGCTGCGCGCTGCAACAGTATTGCGCTTGGGCTGTAGGAGCCCCTCCGGAGTCTGCACCCCCACAGTGAGCGCGGGTACCCATATGGATCGGGCTGCACGCCGCAGCGATGGATCGGGTTGCACACCGCAGCGAGATATTGATCGGACTGCATGCCGCAGTGGTTATTATATGATACTATTCTGAGAGTAATCTGAGTTACTGTACTGAGCGGTTGATACTGGGCCCGAGGGGCAGTTGTTACTATTTATCACTTATTAGCTGTTTTACTTGATTTACCTGCTTTAAAATGGATATTTCACATGATTTCACGGATCTTACTACTTTAAGGGATTTACTGCCTGATATAGAACTGCCTTGTGCTGTTATGTGTTTTCTTATCTTCAGCTATTATTTATTATTATTACTCACTGGGTCGGAGTACTCACATTACTCCCTGCACCATGTGTGCAGATTCAGGCATAGCAGAGTCCGTTCCTGAGCACTGATATCCTTGTCCAGATCAGGCAGCGAGTTCGGAGCTTCGAGGTAGCTGTTGGCGTCCGCAGCCCCCTTGACTCCTCTATTTCATGTTATTTCAGTTATTCGAGACTTCTGTATCAAATATTCTGTTTGTAGACTTACAGAAATTCTGTAGTAGCTCATGACTTGTGACACCCCGGTTTGGGCTGTGTCGGGATGGTTTCTACTGTTATAATATATGCTTCCGTGGATTATTGTTATTAAATTATGCTTTAAAATTGTTTAATGGTAATTAACTGCTTAAAAGAGGTGTCGGCATTGTTCTGGCTGGCCTTGTCTTCACGAGAGGCGCCATCACGGCCGGGTTTGGGATTTGGGCCGTGACAATATCAGGCAGCGAGTTCGGAGCTTCGAGGTAGCTGTTGGCGTCCGCAGCCCCCTTGACTCCTCTATTTCATGTTATTTCAGTTATTCCAGACTTCTGAATCAGATATTTTGTTTGTAGACTTATAGAAATTCTGTAGTAGCTCATGACTTGTGATACCCCGGTTTGTGGTTTCTACTGTTATATTCTATACTTCCGCGGATTATTGTATTAAATTATGCTTTAGAATTGTTTAATGATAATTAACTGCTTAAAAGAGGTGTTGGCATTGTTCTGGCTGGCCTTGTCTTCACGAGAGGCGCCATCACGGTCGGGTTTGGGATTTGGGCCGTGACAAGTTGGTACCTAACTATATCTTTCTTCGTCCTCATCCACCAATAGTGTTGCCTCAAATCTTGGTACATCTTCACGGCACCTGGATGGATGGAATACCGCGAACTGTGGGCCTCCTCCAAAATCAACTCCCGAAGCCCATCAACATTGAGTACACATATCCGACCCTGCATCCTCAATACCCCGTCATCACCAATGGTCACATCTCTGGCATCACCATGCAGGACCTTGTCCTTGAGTGCAAGCAAAAGAGGGTCATCATACTGACGCTATCTAATACGATCAAGTAAGGAAGACCGAGAAACCAAACAAGCAAGGACCCGACTGGGCCCCGAAATATCCAATCTCACAAACTGGCTGGCTAAGGCCTGAACATCCATCGCCATGGGCCTCTCTGCTATTGGTAGTGTCACGCCCCAAACCTAGGGAGGCGTGGCTGGCACCCGGTGCCGTAGTGGCCCGAGCGAACCACTTTGTAACTCATTTACTTTCTTTATAACTATCATGAGCCAACAAGGCCACAACTCATAATGTACAACTGTAAGTGGGCAAATGTGATATCAATGAACCATCGTTCATAAAACATGAATACATATGGGCCGTCAAGGCCTCTGACATACTATACAAAATGAACCTCTGTCTACAAAGCCTCTACGATTATTTGACATCAAATGGAACAGGGTACCGGCCTACCCATAAGTTTGTAGCAAAACTCTAACACGATGACTCATAGTCTCGGATGCACTCCGAATGAGGTGGAGTCTTACCGATCCTTCGCTAAATTCCAGTCTCGTCTACTATGAGGGCTCGTCAAACTGATTATCTATACCTGCGGGCATGAAACGCAACGTCCCCAACAAAAGGACGTTAGTACGAATAATGTAATGAGTATTTAAGGCAGAACTGAAACATAACAGTAAGTCAACATTAATTAAAGACACATAAGAATCAGCCTGACTCTATAAAGTGTCACCGTATATTCATACTTACGTATATAATGCTTCGCTTTGAGACTACTATTCATATCGTATGATGCATGACTGCCCAACTGATCAGTGGTAACTGTCCGACCGGCCATCGCACGGTGGTAAATATATGACTGCCCAACCGGTGGTAAATAATGATACATAACTGCCCAACCGGTGGTAACTGCCCGACCGGCCATAGCCCGGTGGTAAATTAATATGCATGACTGCCCAACCGGACGTAGCACGGTGGTAAATATGTAACTGCCCAACCGGCCGTAGTTCGGTGGTAAATGCATGACTGCCCGACCGGCCGTAGCTCGGTGGATTATACTATATTGAACTATATACACAATCGTATATCTTTTATGTTAGTAACCCAAAAGTGGTCAAGATAGCCATTGTTAACAGTGCAATTATCAATCATAACAATACGTGGTAATTGTCTTACATTAAGTTGAATGAGTTTCATCATAGTATTTATCCAATAATACATATCACAACGTCAAACTACCTATACAACTAAATAAAAATGCATTATAAACCTTTATTATGCATGAATCATTACTTCAAAATCAATCTACGACAATGTAACGATATATTATAATCAAATTGATATTTTATAATATTTTGTGTTGTAACAATATATACTATTTATAATTCATTATGTTATATTTCATAATCAATTTTCAAGTGTAACTTGTCCAGACAACCGCAAGCTATAATATTAATATGTTTCTACAATCAATTATTGATCACAATATGACTACTCTGCTACTAAATATCATGTAATAACACAATAGTGTAAGTCTAATATTAAAAATAATCACGTCATATTTGTTCATTATATGAATATAATTACTGCATGTTTAGATAAACTATAAAAACTATATTTATAAACAAATCCCAACGCATATATTTGTAACACAAGTTCTCTATCATATACCTCAACAGGAACTGGGGACATACGTAGACATGCTTGAATAACCCTTTACAGGAATGAATAACATAGACATCCTTAACTGCTAAGAGTAGAACCATTTATGGAATATCATTACGTTTACGTATCGTTACTTGGATCATGCCAAAAGAAAGAAGGACTAGCCTTAACATACCTGAGCAGCTACTCGGTGATAATCCAGAACCTTAGTTTAATTTGCTCTTAACAATCCTCTAACACACGTCTTTTGCGAAGAAAAAGTAACGCCGGATCAAAGTAGGGAAAGCGAGACGAAAGATGATTTCAACCATCAATCAGAACTAGCTCAAGCTTTAGATAATTCAAGTATTAACACATTTATTTGCTGCACAAGTTAGTCGGAAGATACTTGTCTATACACGAACTAGGATGGGGTAATAAAAGCTCAGCATATAGTGATGACGACCTGTTCATCATTTGCTTCCTTTAACAATACTCAAAGGCTTACTATCTTTCCTCATTAAAACATAAGCACAAGCACCAATACATACTTCAAACCATCTACCTTGACCACATTCACCTTCAGTAATTTGAAACACCGTTCTTTTAACATCACTGGATTTATCGGACAATTCTAATTGGAGCATTAAATCTTCAATTAATTTCTCGGCATGATAAATTTTAGATTCTTTGTAATTATAAACAGAACCTGAACCAGCAGATCCGTGACGTACGTAAGTTCCAACTGAACCAGTTATTCCACCAATTTGAGGGTCGTAATTATCGAAATCTTGCAATATTCCACATGATTTGCAGACGAGATTCCTTGAATCTTCATCTTGAGTTAAAGTCCTTTTGTGACAATCAAACTTATGCCTTCATCTTGTGCAGGATTTCTCTTCCTCCTGTCATGACTCTAATATTTTTACAGAAAAAGTAAAACGTGTTCTTTGAGTGATAGATATATAAACTATGATATGATAATAAAAATATGGGAACTAGAGGGTGGGCGATGAGATAAAAATATGTGCAAGTATATAAATCACTGTGACTAAAGACATATGTGAAGGCTAACTTTTTGATTCACGCCTTTTTAAAAGGAATGACTCACGTACTTAATGCTTTTCCACAAAACAATATGACTTTAAGAGTCATCTTACTTAATCATATATGCTTGCCACGTAAATCCTTATCCTAAAGATTTTAACTTCCTAGTTAATCTTACCACCAAAATCATTAACCAGCCTAGTTATTCACATAATTAAGAATTATTTCAAGTTAATTAAAATACTACTCACTTTTAATACACATTATATCTCTTACTATCATGGTTATGTGGTACCATAAAATAAATACATACATTATTATTTTATTAAAACATCCATGTAAAAATACATATATTTTCTCAACTTATAATTTTCCTAATCTCATATAAAGAGTAAAAATTCCCGTACGCTTAATTCTTAAAATGGTAAAAGATAACCTTCTTTTCTTGTGAGAAAAGAATTTCTATCTTTACAATAAAGAAAATCTCATAAACTTTCTCATATTACGTGTATAATTTAAAGCATATTCGGAAGTAGTAATATTAATAACTATATAAAATCATATTTTTCAAACCATTTTTTTTTGTTTACAAAAATGTTCCTACTCAAAATACCATAGCAAATGCATATAACGGTGTCAATGTTGTTAAACTTACGGCGTGTAACAGGTAGATAAGCTAAACTCCCCAAACTCTCCGCCCGGCGACTCAAAGCATCGACCACCACATTGGCCTTGCCCGGGTGATACAAGATAGTGATATCATAGTCCTTCAGCAACTCTAACAACCTCCTCTGATGCAAATTAAGGTCCTTCTGATTGAACAGATGCTGCAAACTCCGGCGATTATTATAGATCTCACAAGGAACACCGTACAAATAATGACGCCAGATCTTCAAGGTGTGAACAATAGCAGCTAACTCGAGATCATGGACAGGATAATTCTTTTCATGCACCTTCAGCTGTCTGGACGCGTAGGCAATCACCCTACCATCCTGCATCAATACCGCTCCAAGGCCAATCCTCGAGGCATCACAATAGACAGTATAAGACCCTGAACCTGTAAGCAATATCAATACTGGGGCTATAGTCAAAGTTGTCTTGAGCTTCTGAAAGCTCTCCTCACACTCTTTCGTCTACCTAAATGGAGCACCCTTCTAGGTCAACCTGGTCATAGGTGTTGCAATAGACAAAAATCCCTCAACAAATCGACGGTAATGACCCTCCAAGCCAAGAAAACTACGGATCTCTGTAGCTGAGGATGGTCTGGGCCAACTCTGCACTGCTTCCACTTTCTTCGGATCCACCTTGATCCCTTCACTCGATACTACGTGACCCAAGAATGCCACAGAATCCAACCAAAACTCACATTTCGAGAACTTTGCATATAACTTCTTTTCTCTCAAAGTCTGAAGCACTGTCCTCAGGTGCTGCTCATGATCTTCCCGACTTCGGGAGTATACCAAAATGTCATCAATACACGAACGAGTCAAGATATGGCCAAAATACACTGTGCATCAAATGCATAAATGCTGTTGGGGCATTGGTCAGCCCAAATGACATAACAAGGAACTCGTAATGACTATACCGAGTCGTGAAAGCAGTCTTTGGGATGTTTGCCTCCTGAATCTTCAACCGATGATAACCTGAACGCAAGTCAATCTTAGAAAACACTCGAGCACCCTATAACTGATCAAACAGGTCATCAATACGAGGCAAAAGATACCGGTTCTTCATTGTAACTTTGTTCAACTGGCGATAATCAATGCACACGCATAGAACCATCCTTCTTCTTCCCAAACAAGACAGGAGCACCCCACGGTGACATACTGGGCCGAATAATACCCTTATCAAGCAATTCATGTAACTGATCCTACAACTCTGGAGGGGCCATACGGTAAGGAGGAATAGAAATGGGCTGAGTGCCCGGCAACAGATCAATGCCAAAATCAATATCTTTGTCGGGCGGCATACTCGGAAGGTCAGCTGGAAACACATCAGAGAAATCTCGCACTATTGGGACTGAATCAACTGTAGGGGTATCAATACTGACATCTCTCACATAAGCTAGATACGCGTCACACCCCTTCTCAACCATTCGTTCAGCTTTATGAAATGAAATAACTCTACTAGAAGTGTGATCTAAGGTACCCCTCCACTCTACTCGCAGTACACCTGGCATAGCCAGCGTCATGATTTTGGCATGACAATCAAGAATAGCATAATGGGGAGACAACCAGTCCATGCCCAAGATAACATCAAAATCTACCATGCTGAGCAATAACAAATCGGCTCTGGTCTCAAAACCACTAAGAGCAATCAAACACGACCGATAAACGTGGTCCACAATAAGAGAATCTCCCACGGGAGTAGAAACATAAACAGGAAAACTCAAAGAATCCCGAGACACGCCCAAATGCGGGGCAAAATAAGAGGACACATAAGAATAAGTGGAGCCTGGATCGAATAGAACCGATGCATCTCTATGACAGACCGGAACAATACCTGTAATAACAGAATCGGAGGCAACAGCCTCAGTACGGGCAGGAAGGGCATAGTATCTGGCATGGCCTCCCCCTCTAGGGCGACCTCTACCTCCCCGAACTCCACCTCTAGCTGGCTAAGCAGGTGGGGTAGCAACTGGTGCTGTGATCATAGCCTGGGAACTCTACGGAGCACGCTGTGGCTGAGAAGTCTGTAGAGGTGCACCCCTCCTAAGTCTAGGGCAATCCCTCACCATATGGCGTGTGTCTCCACGCTCAAAATAAGCTCTAGGAGGACGTGGCGACTGTGACTGGCTTGGGCCAGGTCTACTGGACTGACCACTGAAAGCACCCCGCGCAGGAGGCGCACTAGATACTGGAGGTGCATAAAAAGGCTCCTGAGGTCTAGAAGGAGCTGGAATACCACTGGCTGCTGGAAGAGCTGAATGAACGGGGCGACTCATATAACCCCTACCATGACGAACAACAGCTAGGGCACGGGCACCAGAATAATGGCCCGACTCACGAGACCTCTTGGCCTCTCTCTCCTCTCTATCCCGAGCATGCATGCCTTCTACTCTCCTAGCAACGCTCACCACCTGCTGATAAGCAATATCCATCTCCAACTCCCGGGACATGCTAGATCTGATGCTGGGAATAAGCCCCTCAATAAATCGGTGAATTTTCTCACGAACCATAGAAACCAAGGCTGGTGCATGCCTAGCCAAGTCACTAAAACGGACAGCATACTCCGAACATAGAACCCTAGCGCAAATTCCCAAACTCCGTGCGCCATGCGTCCCTGAGGCTCTGAGGGACATACTCCCTCAAGAACATATCTAAAAATTGAGTCCATGTAAGGGAAGCTGCCTTAGCCAGATTGTCCAACTCAAAAGTACGCCACAACTGATAGGCTCCTCCTCGAAGCTAGAAGGCAGTAAAATAAATCCCACTCGACCCTGATATACCCATAGTGCAGAGGATACGGTGGCACTCCTCCAAAAATCCCTGAGCATCCTCTGATGCTAGACGACTGAATGTAGGAGGCCGGTACTTCTTGAACCTCTCAAGCCTCCGCTTCTCCTCCTCTGAAGCTACTACCGTATACTCGGGCTGAACTGGGGCTACAGGCGGTAACGATATAACCTATGGGATATGATCAACCAGAACCCGCTGCTCTGGGGTGCGGGCAGCGGGAGTCTGTGCTCCTCCCCCGGCTTGAGATTGGTTGCACCAAAGGGAATCAACCCTGCCTGAGCTAAAGTGGTGTACATGCTCATGAACTGGGCAAGGGTCTCCTGGAGAGCTGGAGTAGTAGTAGTAGTATTAGGCGTATCACGCGCCTGGGCTTCGGCTGGAGCTGCTGGTGGCTCCTCTGTAGCAGCTCGCCCGGGTGCTCTGGCTGCACCACGTGCGCGTCCTCGACCTCTACCTCGGCCCCGACCTCTGGCGGCTCTAGCAGGGGCGCGGGTGTCTGATCATCTCCGGTAGCACGTGTCCTCACCATCTGTGAGAGAATAGAAGATAGAGGTTTAGAATTTTGATATCAAAAATCTCGCACGACAAGGAATCAAATGAAGTGGAATTTTCCTAACAGTTACATAGCCTCTCGAAGATAAGTGCAGACGTCTCCGTACTGATCCACGAGACTCTAATAAACCGACTTGTGATTCATGACTCCTATGAATCGAGAGCTCTAATACCAACTTGTCACGACCCAAGTTCTCCCTTCGGAACTGTCGTGACGGCACCTAGTCTCTATGACTAGGTAAGCCTAACAATTGCGAAAAGAGAAATTAAAAGTACAAAAACTAGCCATCTAATAGGTAAATATACATAAAGTGTTTAAAATACCGCTCGGCATATACAATAACACTTTCTCAAACTGAACATAGCACTCCCAAAACTCTGAATCTCATGAACCACAAGCTAAAGAAAATACATAGTGTTCTAACTCCAGAAGTTTAAATGAAAGAAAATACAAGAAGTTTATAGCTAAAGGGAGAATAGAGAGGGACTTCTAGGTCTACGGACGTGGCAGATGTACCTCGAAGTATCTGGATCGCCTCGCCTCATGGATAGTATGGCTGAGCAGAAGAACCTGGATCTGCACACAAAAAACACGAGCAGGAAAGGACGTGAGTACACCACGGCGGTACCCAGTAAGTGCCAAGCCTAACCTCGGTCGAGTAGTGACGAGATCAAGTCAGGACCCTACTAGTTATACATATATAACAAGGTAAAACAGTATGAAAGGTGACAGTATAATTAAAGATGCTGACAGTCAATAAAGATGAAATCATAGAAAGAATACATCAATACGCAGAGATAGCAACAAGGGACCTCCCAGGATAACGTCCTGTAGTCCCAAACATAAATGTACAGAGGATCTCCCGGGATACCATCCCGTAGTCCAAATCATAAATGTGCAGGGGATCTCCCGGAATACCGATCCGTAGTCCTAAAATAAACATGCAAGGGGATCTCCCGGAAATTCGTTCCGTAGTCCCAAAGTAAATACACAACAGTTTCAACAAGGAAATTTACAGTTCTATACAAGTTCATATCAAGTAAACGGGTAATTCTACCCTAAGCATGCTACACAGAATTCAAGTAAAACATTTAAAGCAGTTAAGACACTTAAGTCACATAAACATGCTTTCCTAAACTACACAGTAGGCCTCAAATACTAATATTACTCAATTAAAGGAAAAACACAGATATTTACTTAATGGAAACGGGGGTTTTTCAACAATTAGCACATGTACGCACTCGTCACCTCACGTATAAGACATTCATATAACAACAGTACCAATATCCTAAGGGGAGTTCCCCCACACAAGGTTAGGCAAGCCACTTACCTCGAACCAAGCTCAAATCAAATCCGAAATCAAGCTCTTGCCACGAGTATCCAACTCCAAGCGGCCCAAATCTAATCAAATCAATTTCATAATGTAAATATAACTACAAACAACTAGTTTAGCTAAAGGAACCGAAGCTAAGGCGAGAAAATAGAAAAACGCCCAAAAATCCTCCCCCGGGCCCACATCTCGAAATCGAGTAAAAATTACAGTTTATGAACAGTCATTCACTCACGAGTTCACTCGTACAAAAATCATCCCAATCTGACGTCAAATTCTTATTCAAAACTCAGATTTTCCATTGGGGAACTCTTTCCCCCATTTCCAAACTTCTACCCTCAAATTCCTTAATTAGATGAGAAAAATAGCAATAGATTAATGTATTAGAACCAAATTAGAGTTAGAATTCGTTACCCAATTGTTCTCCTTCAATATCTCTCAAGAAATTTCCTTCTACCGATCTCTAAATCAATTTTTGAAATTATGAACTCAATCCCTCGATTTCACTCTTTTCTGCCCAGCGATTTCCGCTTCTGCGAGGGGTCCACCGCACCTGCGATCCCGCTTCTGCGGCTGGGGTTGCGCATCTGCGAAAATTCATTAAGCCTCCAGATACCGCACCTGCGCTCCTTTCCTCGCAGATGCAGTTCCACTTCAGCGGTCCTTGAGCCGCATCTGCGACCACATGCCCTTATGCCTTAGACCGCATATGTGGTTGCCAAACCGCTTCAGCGGCGCCGCACCTGTGGTCCAAAATCTGCAGGTGCGAAAACAACAGGTTCAGCAAGTTCAGAAATTGTCTAAGTCTAAATTCAATTCCGTTAAGCATCTGAAACTCACCCGAGGCCCCCGGGACCTCAACCAAACATGCCAACCAATCCTAAAACATCATACAAACTTAGTCGAACCCTAAATCACATCAAACAATGCTAAAATCACGAATCACCTTCCGATCCAAGCCTAATGAACTTGAAATCTCAAGAATTCTACAACCGATGCCGAAACCAACCAAACCATGTCCGATTGACCCCAAATTTTGCACACAAGTCACATTCAACACTACGGACCTATCCCAACTTCTGGAGTCGAATTCTGACCCGATATCAAATTTTCACTATCGGTCCGAAAACTTCAAAATTTCAACTTTCGGCATTTCGACCCTAAATAAGCTACGGACCTCCAAAACACAATCCGGATACTCCCCTAAGCCTGAAATCACCCAACGGAGCTAACGGAATTGACAAAATTCCATTCCGAAGTTGTCTTCACACTGTTCCGACTACGGTCCAAATTCTAAAGCTTAAGCTCTCATTTAGGGACTAAGTGTCCCAAAACACTCCGAAACTCAAAACGAATCATCCTGGAAAATCACAATAGCAGAAATAAACACGGGGGAAGCAGTTAATAGGGGATCGGGGCGTAAATTCTCAAAACGACCGGCCGGGTCGTTACATTATGGCTGTAGAAAGAACATGTTTCTATACATAATGTGGTTAAATATGCAATGGCTATTTCAACTGATGTATTAAACACTCTCTTGAGGACTAGATACTATTTTTTGCACTTAAAAGAATTTAACTCTTAGCATGTTGTAATTTAACTTGAACAAAGAGTTATAAAATCGAGTTTTATGAATTGAAATTATGTCTTGGGATTACATTTGCGGTCTTAAATCCATATGAATAATTGCCTCCTTACTTTGCTATCATGTTGCACCTAAAATGCCAATTTGTGAACCTTTGATGGTCAGATGGTATAAAATATAGCTATAGGCAAAAATAGGCGAAATACATAGTTTACCCATCCAACTTACGACCAAATCCCTGTTACACACCTGTTGACCACGGGTTTCATTTTACACACCAAACCTTTCAAAAGCTATACTGCTTCATTTCCCAACCATAATATACAACACTATGATGTGCAAATTCGGGGTTTCAAACCCTGAGGATATCATTTACAATCATTACTCACCTTGAACCGGTGAAATCTCTAGCTCGCGACGCCTTTGACCCTCAAATCGGCCTCCACGCGCGTCGAATCTAACCAAAATCAGAGTGAATACATCACAATATGATAAGGGAACAATACCCAATAGAAAACCATCGAAAAATAGCAAAGATCTCGAAACTAGCAAAACCCGAGCCACGGGCCCACTTCTCGAAAAATTACAAAATTCACATCATCGGATTCCTTATCTCGCCACGAGTCTAACCATACAAAAATTATCCAATTCCCATAACATTTCGACCCTCAAATCCATGATTCTATCCAAGAGGATTTTCTATACTTTCCAACAAAATTCGCGGATTAAACACCAAAACTAGTGATAGATTCAAGTTATACAACCAAAATTGAGTTAAGAATACTTACCCCGTTGTTCTCTCCAAAAATCTCCCGAAAAATCGCCTTATCGGAGCTCCAAATCGTCAAAATGGCAAATGGGACGAAGTTTGGACTTTATTCTTCTGCCCAGGGATTTGTTCTTCGTGTCCGCGGTCCTCCTCTCGCGTTCGTGAAGAACAAAGTTCCAAAAATTCATTTTCCAAACTCTGCTCGGACAGCCTCTAGTGTAATGGTCATAACTTTTTACACACAACTCCAAATGACTATTATAATATGTTTCTGGAAACTAGATTCAAAGAGATACAACTTTCATTTTTGATACATCTCCAAATTCATTGTAGATTGAGAGATACGAGCCTCCAAAGTAAGACCTGCGCAACAGAATTGCCTCTTCTTCGCGAACGCGAGGCTCTCTTCGCGAACGCGAAGAACAAAACCCCAGAAGCCAAATCCTTCTTCGCGAACTCGAGGGGACCCTCGCGAACGCGAAGAACAATACCAGATACCAGCTTCAGCCATTGCAAAACAGCCCGAAATGATCCGAAACCACCCCGAAACACACCCGAGGCCCTCGGGACCTCAACCAAACACGCCAACATATCCCATAACATTATTCAAACTTGTTCCAACCTTCTGAATGCTCAAAACAATATTAAAACACCAAATTTGCATCGGATTCAAGCCTAACAATTTCAAGAACTTCCAAATTCCATTTTTGATCAAAAACCCAACTAAACCACGTCCGAATGACATGAAATTTTGCAGACAAGTCCAAAATGACATAACGAAGCTACATCAACTCTCGGAATTCCATTCCGACCCTCGGATCAAAATCTCACCTATCAACCGGAATTCGCCAAAATACTAACTTCGCCAATTCAAGCCTAATTCTACACCGGACCTCCAAAATCAATTCCGATCACACTCCTAAGTCACAAATCACCTCCCGAAGCTAATCGAATCACCGAAAATCACCTCCGAGCCATCTAACTCATAAGTCAACGTCCGGTTGACTTTTTCCAACTTAAGCCTTCCTTAAAGAGACTAAGTGTCCCATTTCTTATCAAAACCAATCCAAATCAACTCTAACAAACCAAATACCGATAACGAAACATGAAGAAACATAAAATGGGGGAAACGAAGCGGTAACTCATGAGACGACGGGTCGGATCGTCACATCCTCCCCAACTTAAACCAGCGCTCGTCCTCGAGCATACCCAGAGTTGTACTAGAAGCCGACCAATAGCTGAATGACCTTACCTGCAACCTCAGGTGCAATCACATGATATACTACATAACCCAAATACTCGAAACGATAACTTCTATCCATAGCAGTTGCCCACAACACCAGAATACCGGTTAGAAACTTCTTATTAGCTAAAGTCTTATTCCAACACTTTCATATACTGCCAACGATAAATGAAACACGCGATAAACCGTAACCATTTTCTCAGATCAACCATTCATGAAATCCCTTCCCTTTGACTATTACCACAACAGATTTCCGAGCCGAACCTCGATATTATCCTTCTAACAAACTGAAATCAAATCTGTTCGTATTCATTAATGACTCCACGATCACCTCGAATCCAACACACCACTCTGGTGATATGACATCTCAACACAGGCCTAAACCACAACTTACATAATACCCACACCAATGAGGAACGGTCTGAACATACTCAAATCATGACAAATGACTCAACGAAAAAGCTGTACCTCAAGCTCATCAATATCATTACAACACAAGGCTGAGACCCCGTCTCACATCATAGAAATAGAACAGCTGAATCTACCTCGAAAGGTCATAACTCCACGTGGCCTCGCCACAATGCGCGATCCTATCCAAACACTTTTACACATGAAACTCCTCAAGTCGCTATGCTCAAAACCGACAGCCACGCACAATTTGATGCCTGAAACCAAAGCAATTCATTACACCCACGGTGAAACAAATAACATACGACACGCAACCCGATAGGTCATAACCGATACTCCATTTACCGATCAACACCCAATTACTCTTCCCGCTCGACTTCCTCTATGAATCCCCAATAGAAACGCACCACATGTGCCCATATCCAACAAATCATAACGTCTCACAGCACAGAAAAGCAACTCATAGATCTCCCCAGATCACTAGCAAGTTCAATAACGATCGAATCAACCTAACCCTCAACAACACAATTCAGGGCCAACCGAGCCAACTCAAGCTAAACACGTATCCAAGCTTACCAACGACCTCATTACCAAGAAGCCTGAAGCTGCTCCTTCCACTACTATAACTCCTGTCGGAGCCGTACGATACAGTGCCCGGCACCAAATCAGTATCGAAATCCACAACCTCGCCCGGCGACATGCCCGGCCACAAGAACGCATCCGAAAAGAGTCCCTTAATACTGGAACTGAATCAATGGTAGAAACCTCTGCATTGACATTCGCCACGAAGGCCCAATTAAGAAAAGCAATCCTTCCCAGCCGTCCGCTGGTCTTCGGAATACAAACCACTCTGCTAGAACATAATCCGATGCACCTCGCCACGCAACCTGTGACATTTTCCGACATAGCCCATAGCACAATAGTCTAGAATAACCCAACACTGAGACAACCAGTCTACACCCCAATATCATATCCAAAATCTAATATACCAAGCAAAGAAAGATCCACTCGAGCCTCCAAATCCCAATAGCCGCTAACGGTACCAATACACACGATCCACAACCACTACATACTGAACAGTCTCCAACTCCATATAGCACACGAATCACTGTACCTGATCCCAAATTCTGCCGTATGAATACATATTACATCTCAAGTACCCAATCATTCCACGAAAGATATTCTTAAAATTCCCCTGTGCCATCAAACAACTCAGACATCAGCAGTCGATCTAACAAGAAAGCACCGCAATACTACCGAAGTATCATCAGTTAAGTCACATTACCCCTTTCCGAGACAAATACTCTCGTCAAATCACTTCCAATTAGCAGTATCATTTCCTTCGTTATCTGAGGCTACTCTTTACTTAAGAGTTTTATGAACTTCTTTTCAGAACTGAACTGTAACTCACCTAGCCAACAACTTCCACTGATCCCATTTGGAAGAAAATCATTTTCCATGCTTCGTATGCCCATAGAAGATATATACATCTCCAAACCATGGTGAAACCTAACAAGAATTCTTCCCCAATTCCATTTGCACAAGCTAAACTGTCAGGACTCAATCTTTCTAACTAGACCAGACTAGACAAGCCGTCAGCACTCAAGAGCTTTGCTGCACAATACCTGTAAGGGCTCATTACCTCGAACACATACAAAGAAATTAATCATATCCTTACCATACCGATTCGGTCCACTATCAAGCTATTCCATCTATCTGATTTCCTTTGTGATTCATCATCCACTTGACATTCCTTCTTGCTGTAGCACCACAATGCCTCAACCCAGGCTTACCGCACGAGACCCAAGCACGAGATCACACTGTCTAAGACCCATAAGCCACTGAATACTCGCTCAAATATTCCCAGAAATACCACATTCCCAAAATAATCTACTATGAAGAACTTCCTGCGAATCTAAATCCGTTACCTTTATTCTCCTGATACTGATGCATAGAATCCTATAATTAACATAAAAATACCATAAGTCTTGACATTTTCCAATGAAAACACAGTCTCTAACAACATACACAACCTTAAGACACCTGGTTGTCACATGTAGAATCTTGAACACATTAGAACCATTCTCGAAAGTCATTCACTAGTATTCAAACTGCAAATTACCTGACCCAATGAACAGAGTGACTCGTGCCTTATTGGCACTCCGATAACGCAAAATGAGATCCTTATCCCAATACAAACAAACATCTTCCTGCTCCATGCACCGAGCATTTTTACCAACAATAGCTTAAGACATCCTCTGATTCTTACACATCTACGAGGCACCATATAACCTTTGTCAAAATTTTGCTTCGCTCGTGCCATCCTCGGCTCAATTTATGCAACCAGAACTGATTCGCCATCGTACCTCGGAACGGAACCAACATAGCACATAACCGTGCAATCAGCTAATCAACAGCAACCTCCCCAACTTGGCTCGAAGCCATATATCAGGACACACTCAATAACACATAATACTTTTACTCTAATGATGTCACTATATCATAGTGAGATTAAAATCAAATCATCTACCAGTTCGTGAAAACACAGATCATCTAGTACTGTAATCCTCTGCAAACCTCGCATTCGTTCCCACCTAAGTTGAGTCCACTCTCATAAGCGACCCGAATTCTCAAATTTTAACACGTACCCTTCAATTACACATGAGATCTTCTAACATACACATAAGGATCATACCACTTAAGAACACTCCGCAGGGGATAACCCACCTACTTCGCCTCAATTTAGTACTTCAGCATACCTTCCACCATCATATACGTTTCACAGTCAACTTAGTCTTCCTGAGTCTGAACTCATACCGCCACACGTATTGCACTTTACTTTCCAACTAGGAGACACGAAAATATTCTTCACGCGCCCATATTCGGGCTACACATCAAATCACAATAGGAAACGAATCACTTAACAGTTCATCTATTATCCAGCAGGCTTCTTCGTCACTTCCAAGTCATCTAAATACATCTCGCAGTATTAACATACTCATCACATGAATACCAAACCGCCATTCCGGCTAATAGGGACAATACCGAACATATAAGTTCGAAACACTTGCTCACACGATCAGCACCTCAGTGCTCAAGCCATAGGCAAGATCCGGCCTCAAGTCCTCCAGACTGGCCCAACATCAAACTCACGGAGATTTCATCTCGCCCCTTGATCGGGGAATCACAAGCCATCAAGGCACATCAGATACTGAGCGCTCACGTGCGCATACAATCGCGTGGAAGGAATTTCAAGAGTTTTCTTTTCAAGCTGAATCAAGGACGCACGATAAGAGTTCAACAATGTGAAGTTTTCCTAAAGGTTCTGTAGCCTCTCGAGGATAAATACAGACGTCTCCGTATCGATTCGCGAGACTCTACTAAACCTGCTCATGACTCGTGAGACCTAGTAACCTAGGCTCTGATACCAACTTGTCACGACCCAATTCCCAACTCGGTCGTGATGGCGCCTCTCGTGAAGACAAGGCCAGCCAACAAAACAACAACGCCTCTTTCAAAATTTTTTAAACATAAATGATTAGATAAATACAACTTAATGACAATAACAATCGATATATCTACGACCCAACACAGCCCAACCGGGGTGTCACAAGTCACGAGCATCTAAGGAAGTCTGAACACGACCACAGGGTCAATAATATACAGAATAAAGTTTAGAATCAAAAGACGAAGTCCGGTGCTGCGAACGCCGGCGGTCACCTTGCTCAGCTACGATAGCAAATCCTCAACCAGCTCAAACCCACTACCGGGTAACCAATACCTGCATCTGCACGCGAGGTGCACGGAGTAAAGTGAGTACTCCAACTCAGTGAGTAATAAAGGTAAATAATAACTGAGCAGCAAGAAATCACGAAAGACACTCCATCATGCTATATAAAACAGTGCTACCCTTTGAGAAAACAGTAAAATCGTGAAATTCTTTAGAAAATCTATCTGGGCTTAGTTAAAACCTCTTTTGAAAATGTCTTTTTCAACAGTTAAGCAAATGAATGCGAAACAGATAGTGCAAGTCAGCACATAAGTCAGTCCCTCGGGCACAGCACTCCATCAACCAATAACACCAGGGTATCAGGTAAGCAGTGCAAGAAGTAGCATAGAAGCCAATGAAATGCGAGTGCTGAATGTCATGACACGTAATACAAACAGGAACCAATGCATGAGTGCAATGCAATGCATATGACCGCTGCGGCGTGCAGCCCGAGCCATCCATATTTAACGTAGACGACGCTCACTGGGGGTGTGTACCGACTCCGGAGGGGCTCCTACAGCCCAAGCGCAATATCAAGCCATCTCGTGGCATCAACCAGGCCCTCGGCCTCAAAATCAATGTAACACCGCTGCGGCGTGTAACCCGAGCCATCCATAGTCCAGAAATGCACATGTAACACTGCTGCGGCGCGCAGCCCGATCCATGCTCAGTCCAGAAATGCACATAAGCCACTTGGGCAATACAACATGGTAGTTATCAACTCAAAACGTCAATAAATGTTTCAGTTTTCAAATCGTAGAAAAACGGCTGAGTTTGCAAAAGAGTATTAAAACCTTGGACCGAGATCAAATAATATGCAAAGTAATGCGAAAACAGTGATATCAATCCCTGAAGGATTCACATAGTTGGCACGAAGCCCAAACATGGCAATCAGCCCAAATTATGATGATAACAAGTAGTTTCAGTCAAATACGTAGTAATTTCATCAATTGGGACAGACCAAGTCACAATCCCTAACGGTGCTCTACCCCACGCTCGCTATCCGGCGTGCAAGTCACCTCAATACAGCACTATGATGTGCAAATCCGGGGTTTCAAACCCTCAGTATATCATTTACAATCATTACTCACCTTGAACCGGTGACGCCTTTGCCCCTCAAATCGGCCTCCACGAGCGTCGAATCTAACCAAAATCAGAGCGAATACATCACAATATGCTAAGGGAACAATACCCAATCGAAAACAATCCAAAAATAGTGATAGATTCCTTATCTCTCCACGAGTCTAACCATACAAAAATTTTCCAATTCCCATAACATTTCGACCCTCAAATCCATGATTCTATCCAAGAGAGTTTTTTATACTTTCCAACAAAATTCGCGGATTAAACACCAAAACTAGTGATAGATTCAAGTTATACAACCAAAATTGAGTTAAGAATACTTACCCTGTTGTTCTCTCCAAAAATCTCCCGAAAAATCGCCTTATCCGAGCTCCAAATCATCAAAATGGCAAATGGGACGAAGTTTGGACTTATATTCTTCTGCCCAGGGATTTGTTCTTCGCGTTCGCGGTCCTCCTCTCGCGTTCGCGAAGAACAAAGTTCCAAAAATTCATTTTCCAAACTCTGCTCGGACAGCCTCTAGTGTAATGGTCATAACTTTTTACACACAACTCCAAATGACTATTATAATATGTTGGGAAAAAGCCTATTATTACCCCTGTACTATTGAAATTCATGCACGTTCGTCCCCCGTTATACTTTACATTCAATCTCCACCCTACCGTTAATAAAGTCTATACAATTACCCCTAACCCTAACGCCCCGTCCAAGTGGCAGCTGACCCATCTCTTTTTTCCAAGTCAGCTGCCAATTGGGACTTCCACTAACCTATTAGACCCAAGTCAACACCTAAATATAATTCTCACTATGTTTTATTGACCAAAATAATTGGGATGAGGAGAGAGAAGGATGCCTTCCTTGGTCGGAAATGGAGGTTGGAGCAGCCAACTTTTTGAATGAAATCAATCTCTCCAGTTGCCTTTTATATTCATTTACAAATATTTGTTCCACCGTCCACCTTCTACTGCCTAGCCCTAGCCCCACCCCACCATCATCTCCTTTGATGTTTTTCAAAAAGTTCAAAATTTTCGACAAGCCGACGAGGATAAACTCACCGTTTACTCATAGCCGGAGAAGCACTGCAAGTAAGGATATGAACATTCAGATTGTCCTAGAAGCTGATTAGATCCACCCCCATCTCTCTCTCTCTTCCTGTATTTGTGACCTATCGAAAAATATCCCCACCACTAGAAACCAGATCTGTCCGAACACCGTCGGAAGCCACCAGAAAATTCTTTGACCATGATTTATCTTTCTTGCCTGTTCAAATCCATATCTAGTATATTTTCGAAGTCAATTTTTTGTTGATCATAAACCCCAGCTCAGTTGCAGTAGTGATTTCATTGAAGTTTACGAAAATTGCTTGAAATTAGAAAGGAAATTGCAATGGATTCGATGTCTTCGAATGGCAATGGTGCTCGGTAGATCTCCATTGACTTAAGTAAGAATGGTAAAGACGTATTAATACATCAGAAATAGAAGAATAAATTGTTAAGAGTTTTGATTAAAAATGGTGGCATGACGGATCTAGTTTTCGGCGTCGGCAACTGCTAAAGGAGGGAGGCAGAGTGGTTTATAAAACAAAACTAGTTTAAATGTGGGAGAATTGCTTTTTTAATTTTCTAATTTAGTAAAGGCAATAAACAAGATATTAGGTGTTGACTTGGCTGCTGACATGGACAAATTAACAGAAGGGTCGGCTGTGAGAGTGGAGATCCGTTAGGGCTAGGGGCAATTTTACATACTTTGTTAATGGTAGGGGTTGATTTGGACGAAAAGTATAACGGGGGACAAATATGAACTATATACCATAGTATAGGGGCAATTTCAGACCTTTTCCCTAATATGTTTCTGGAAACTAGATTCAAAGAGCTACAACTTTCATTTTTGAATCATCTCCAAATTCATTGTAGATTGAGAGATACGAGCCTCCAAAGTAAGACCTGCGCAATAGAATTGCCTCTTCTTCGCGAACGCGAGTCTCTCTTCGCGAACGCAAAGAACAAAACCCCAGAAGCCAAATCCTTCTTCGCGAACTCGAGGGGACCCTCGCGAACGCGAAGAACAATACCAGATACCAGCTTCAGTCATTGCAAAACAGCCCGAAATGATCCGAAACCACCCCGAAACACACCCGAGGCCCTCGGGACCTCAACCAAACACGCCAACATATCCCATAACATTATTAAACTTGTTCCAACATTCGGAATGCTCAAAACAACATTAAAACACCAAATTTGCATCGGATTCAAGCCTAACAATTTCAAGAGCTTCCAAATTCCATTTTTGATCAAAAACCCAACCAAACCACGTCAGAATGACATGAAATTTTGCAGACAAGTCCAAAATGACATAACTAAGCTACAGCAACTCTCGGAATTCCATTCCGACCCTCGGATCAAAATCTCACCTATCAACCGGAATTCGCCAAAATACTAACTTCGCCAATTCAAGCCTAATTCTTCACCGGACCTCCAAAATCAATTCCGATCACACTCCTAAGTCACAAATCACCTCCCGAAGCTAACCGAATCACCGGAAATCACCTCCGAGCCCTCTAACTCATAAGTCAACGTTCGGTTGACTTTTTTCCAACTTAAGCCTTCCTTAAAGAGACTAAGTGTCTCATTTCTTATCAAAACCAATCCAAATCAACTCTAACACACCAAATACCGATAACGAAACATGAAGAAGCATAAAATGGGGGAAACGAAGCGGTAACTCATGAGACGGCGGGTCGGGTCGTCAGATGAAATCATTGCATACCTTCTTCCTTAGAGCACCGAATAGCGAGAAAAACAAGCGAAACGCTTGGGGCTGCCTAGCGTCTTTCATTTATTTTCCTTTATCATTCATACTATTTTATCTTTACTTGTGATTTGAGTTTATCTCAAATTTTTGGGATTATATGTTAAAAATTTGTACTAGCATAGTATGTTTAATTATGTAGAATCTTTACTTTTGTTATCGATTTGGTACTATCTTAATCACATAAATGTAGCTAGTAATATAAGAACTTAGAATCGGTTTTTAAAGTGGCGCTTCAAAACCTTTTCATCAAATTATTTTCTAACGGCCTTGTGTTAAACTTTCGTAAACACAAGATTTTTTAAGTCCGGCGGAATGATTTCTAAAGTATATATATATAAAAACTATTTTTGCAAGTCCTAATGTTTGAAGAACGATTTTATTGTTGGGTTTGTCAAGGCAGTGTGGGGTTTAAACATTTTCCTAGAAGTTAAGTCCAAACTGTTTATTGTTTAAGTTTCAAATGCATAAAAGTAATTTGCTTTCTCAATTATGAATGTATACAATACAATTCTGAAAGACTCATTTCTCTCTTCATAACATTACTACACGGGTTTTTTTTTAAATTTATTTGACAAATGTTTTTTAATGCAAGCACATGTTGCTACTTAATTTTTAAAATCAATTAACCTAGGTTTGGTCGGTTCACCATAAGTAACGGATCATATAGGGTGCTTCGATAACCTTCCCTATAAGATTAACTAGAACCCTTAATCATAATCTTTAGGTTAAGACTATAACAACGAAGTTAACTTCTTAATAAAATAAGGTGTCCTAATTCACCCTTAATCAATTAGGTGGCGACTTTGGCAGTATTATATTACGACGATGTTACACCCAGTAGTATTGTGCGCTGAATTTGTCGTAAGATAATTGACATCAGTTCAAGGACAAGATTATTTGGAGATTATAACTATTATGTTATTTCAAACAAGTGATAAGTAAATTCGTGAAGGTGAGAGGGTAAGCGAATCGAAGAAATGAGTTTCGTCGAAGTTTGACAATTTGGGGATAAAATATGGTCCAAGCTATAATACCCGATATTTATGGACTAGTACCATACAAGGTACCACATGACCATGATAGTAAAGTATATAAAATATGTTAAAAGTGAGTAGTATTTTAAGTAGTTTAAGATTCTTAATTATGTGGATAATTGGGTAATTATAGATTTTTAGTGGGAGATTAACTATGTAATTAAGCATGTTTGGATAAGATTGACGGGCCTCCCACGTGGCAGCCAACTAAGCCCACGAAGTGACTCTTAAATTCATGTGAAAGGTGGCATATTTAGAAGGTTTGGTGTGGCTAAGTCACCGCATAAGTGGGGCCCACACCCAAAGACTTAAAAACCTCTCTAAATTCATTTTAAATCTCTACAATCACAAGGAATCTTCAGCAAACTCATTCATAAAAGATTAGATGTTAGCAACGTGATTTTGCTACAAAAATCATACGAGACTACGTAATGTTATAGCAACGGGATTTTGCAATTCTAAGGGAGTACACTACGATCTTTCTCAAAGAATATCATACGGATTTTCCCTACTTCGATCCGCCGTTATATGTTTTATCGTAATCAACGTGTGTTAGAGGGATTGTCAAAAGAATCGGTTTAGGTATGTTAAGGCTATCCCTTCTTTCTTTTTGGCATGATCCATATGATACAAACGAAACGAGCAAATGCACAACTTTCATAAATGACTCTATTCATAGAAGTACTAGAAGTGCCTATGTTCTTGATTCTTCAAGTGTCCTATTATTCTATCATTTGTTCATGGGTATCAGAAAAATATGTAAGTTGAAAAAGTTTACTTCATGATATTACTCAAAGGCATAATGGTCTTATGACATCCCGAAAGATTTTATTAACGTATTCTCATGCATTGCATTCATTTATACATGTACATTGACCCATGACCAGATGACGTTATATATGCGTATATATGTTCTCATGCATTGCATTCATTTATACATGTACATTGACCCATGACCAGATGACGTTATATACGCGTATATATATATATATATATGGGAAAAGGTTACGGCATTATATACACACCACCACCTGATCAGCTGGTATACGTTGATGATTTTGCCCATAGTGGCCGATATGATATGATGGGATTCCTTCAGAGGCTTGATGATGTTATGAACACATGTACCTATGCACGACATGACATTCATACGCATATGCATGACACTATAAGTATTTCATGATTTACAGAGTTATCCAGACTTACAGGTTGAGTCATTTACTCTAAGTTTCTTCCATGTCTTTTATATACTTATTTATGTGCCTTACTATACTCGGTACATTATTCGTACTGACGTCCGTTTTGTTTGGGGACACAGGCATTCTGCCTGCAGTGTATTAGACATATCAGTTTGACGAGGCCCTCATAGTAACGAGGTTTAGAATTCAGCGACATGATCGGTAAGACTACAGCGGAGTCTATGAGTCATCGTGTTCAGAATTTTGCTACAGACTTATGGGTAGACCGGTACCGCTGTCCCATTGATGTCAAATAACTCTTAAGGCTTTGTGGAGAGAGTTTATTTTTTGACAGTATGTCAAAGGCCTTGACGGCCCCATATTTATTCATGTTTTTAAGAAAGATGGTTCTAGATACGTGTTTCCGCAGTTATAGTTATACATTACGGTTGTGGCCCATGTTGGCCAGTTACCAATGATAGTACGATTAAGAAAGATATGTTACGTGGTAGTGATTGAGTAAGGCACGGGTGCCTCGGTTTGGGTCGTGGAACATTATGGATAGTTACGCTATAGTCAAAGACAAATGGATTCAACGTTTCAAATATAAATAAATTCGACGTGTAACCGGATTTCTTAGCATTGAACTCCTTTTACTTTTAATTTGAATTCAGATTTAAATATTTTAAATTTTAGTAGATTTCATATATAAATCTTTCTACATGAAAAATAGTTGGTTCGGATGCAACGTCCACCAAAAGTAGATTGATGTGAATGTGATTCAAAATTCTGAAGTCTATAAGATAAGAAGAAGCTTTCTTATACGCAGGGACTAGGTAGATGAGCCCCGGGCTTATGTCGGGCCAATAACTTTAAAGTTTTCAATATATCCTCTATGATTATTTGAAGCAGTAGATTCAAAAAAGAAGTTGCACGGGGCAGTTTTAGAGCTAAAGTATCAATTTTTTTGAGCAATTATGGCTTGCTACTTCATTTCCGCAGAAGTTAAATTGTAATATCCAACAAGTGATTTACCTTCAGCAGTATTCAAAAAATAAAATATGTGCTACTGACAGAAAGCAAGAAGTTATACTCGATCCCAACAGTGTGTCAGTTGCAGGGATAGGATCATCGATTGACAAGCATCTAAAAAAATCCTTGTAACTTGTTACAAATGGTGTCAACTTATGCCACTTTATATCCATTTTTTTTCCAGTTGAGAGGCCCAATGTACGTTATTTGCACTTCCATGTGCATTAGAAAATACGAACATTATATGAAGTTAATCGTATTTTTAGAATTAAATAAATCATACATCATATTGCTAGACTTTTACTTCTCCTTTTTTACTTTTTCATTGAATTTGTAGACAAAATTAAATATTCGTTGCATATTTGTAATTAGTTCTGGAATGGTTTGGTTTTGAAGAATTTTAAAAACACAATAGACGCATGTCTATTGTGTCTTCGAAGTGTTGGATTGAATTTAATTATCGAGAATCATTGTGATAGGTATTAGAATGTTGGATATTAAATAAAGATTTGTTTGACCATAGATAATTTGTGAACAAAAAATGTGTTCACAATTTTGTTTGTGCAAGTCGTCTGAATTTGTAAATGATTGATAACGAAGTTGTGACAATGACTAAAATATTGTACCACAGTAAAGAAGTAAACGAAAATTCACTTGACCCACATAGAAAAACCTCTGCTTTCAACATAATAAACCATCTTCACATGTTAGCTAGTATTTTTTTTGCAACAGCGACAAAATGAGCTGAAGAACATCCTGAACAAATTCAAGCACATACCGTAAGATTTCAACCATAAGAAGTTCGGTTGTTGGAATTTTTTTGTTGTTGAAGGTCAGTGGAAGAGGGAAACATCATAAAACGAACTGAAATCACATGAGTTTTTGGTTAATAAGCTAAGTAAAAAGACAAAGGTCTACAAATAACTATAAATTGGGATTGCCATTGTCAGCTCGCATATACTTGTTCTTGATATAGACGAAATGACAGCTCACTGATGCACTTCATAAAATTTGAATCTTTACTGTTCCTGATGGTGAGTTAGTATTTGTTAAGGATTCCATAGTCATTTTCAGCTGCAACGTATACTGAAGCTCTTCAATTTCAATTCTCCGTTCTGCTATTGCTATCAGAAAAGTGGTGATCTACAAGAGGAAAACAGAGAAAATCAAAAATCAAGAATAAGCCTGTAAGAAACCAAAAAATAGATAGAGTAAAATTAATGAAAGAATATAAGTTTGTATTAGAAAGGCAAAGAAGGTTAAGCATCGGACCTGAGTAATGAATCTTTCTCTTGCCACTATTGACATAGCTGTTTTGAGCCCTAAGAGAAGAGCACCAATACATTGTCGTTGACTACCAGGTAATCAGGTTGTTACAACTGGCTCTTTTTTTCAAATCTCAGTACATGCACACTTTAGCCTTTGTTATCCAACTTTCACTTGCTTGCGGCAGAGTTTCAACCTGCCTTCCACCGAATATAAAAAACCTTAGAGCTCACACGCTCGTCTATCTGGTAGTTAAGTTGTCTCATGGCCCTTAAAAGTATATTGCATAGAGTGAGTAGCAGCATCTCACAATTGAGTAGGCATATTAAACAAAGGCAGCTTAATATAACTGCAATCTGAGGGTGGAGCATTTAGTAATAGCATATTAGAACATATTGAACAGTTATCCATATCGTGAACGTAGCAGTGTGAGAATTTTTTTGAACTCATATACTTACCTTGACAGATTGAAAGTGTAGTTGGCAGAAGACGATGTTACCAATATTGCACAAAAATGACCAAATGAGTCCACCTAAACCTTGTTGTTTATCTGAATAGTGAAGAAATTCAACAAATATTTATATTAGACAGATAAATATGATTATAATCATAGCTAGCAAACCTTGGTCGTAAGATAATTTAAGAAATTAATTTACTTTCTCAACAAACCTGAGATAAAGGCAATCTATTGGACATTACCTTGACTCCATCATAGCTTGACTCTATCATAAGTTATCATAAGATGCGTTGAAGCTCTTTAGCTTTTAGCTTCTGTCTGAAAATGTAGCTTTGACAAACACAAATATTATACAAATAACAAACTGAGGTAACTAAATCTGAAGGAAAAATGACCGCTTGTCTCATTTGTTAATTTGGACTTCTAATGTAGTCTAGCTGGTTGTCGCCCATGTATAGCCCGCCCTCAATGACGTAGTTTATATAAGATAAACTTTAAAGTGTTTAGTGATGTTCGATAATAAATATTTCATTTAAGAAAAAAAAATGTTTTTATCAATATTTTAGTGGCAGTGAATTGTTAAACATGGCCACACACTTTTATAACTGAACTAAAATTAAAATTATGTAAATGATATTTGTGTAAATCTTTTATTAAAGAGTAAGCGTTGACATCAGTAGTATAAAGGAAAACATCATGCGGTAAACGTTGTAAACTTTTGAAAATGTACATGCATTCAAGTATAATATGTTGTTGCAAAACATTTAGAGGCTGCTCCAATATCCAAAAATTAATATTAATTGCCTTCACAAACATAGGCACACACTACTTACAACTATTTACGCAAAAAATGTGGAACAATTTGTTAAGGCAGCGAACTATCTAAACCTTGTTAAAAGATCAGTCTCCTTGTTGAAATAGATTCTGGATCTTAGAATGCACAGAGCATTATCTCATTGTTGTTAATAGCAGCAAAGTATTTGTCACCTAACTGAACAACAAATCATGGATAGAACATAACATCATAGTTAACTATAGATGCCAGCAAAGATGAAAGTTACTAAGTTGGAAATCTAGAGGAGTATCTATACATAGTTAGCCATATTTTTCAGGAAAAATAATCTTTCATACAGAAAAGGTTTCAATTGGGTAGAAACTGAAAAAATAATAAGATATAATATCTTAAATTTAGTTTATGCATGCACATACTTTAAGTCTAGTAAAAAGCCTTGAATTTATCACAGAAGTACTTACTATTTGGCATGCTAAACGTCTGACTTCTTGAGGCTCTGCACCCAGATCAAGAATTATAAATGGTTGTGACAAAGTAGAAAGCAGACCAAGCAATGAACTGTTATGATCTTTGTTATGGTTGTGGGCCAATTTTCCTGCAATATGTTTATACAAGTAGAGAATTTAGACCATAAAGTTGATAAGAAAACTAAACAATTAGAGAACAATACTATTTGATTATCTGGTTATGGTTGCCAAGTACCAAAAATAGTATATTTTATTTTATCTTTTTTAGCATTGAACTCTCTGTTCTTTTATGTCTACACTGAATGACGCCCAAACCTAAAGCTAGCAGAATTATTGCAACCAATAATGGCAAGAAGCTGCGAGAATAACAGTTCTTTTTTCAAATATGTCTTCAGGATCTACAGAAGTATTCAGCAAAAGAAATTATACAGTTAAGGGAAACTGAAAAGGTAAAATGAAAATATTAAGATGTCATTCATTTCTAAAGAACTCAAACAATTTAGAAAATTTCGTCAAATAACATGTTAAAACTATTTAAAGAAACTTACCTTGGAATCATCAAGTAGTTTTGTGGAATATTATCTGAAGTAAGTTGATATTGAACGAATTCATTTTAGATCTCCATTGCAGAAACTAAGCCAAGCTCTTTCATTCATTCTGGAGAAGATAAGGAGATATCATATTTTCAACAGCTAAAGAAGAAGAAGAATTTTATTTGGTATACTATTGGAATCTGTCCAGAAATAGGCAAACATGTAAACATATAGATGCACACGCAAAATTATTAATCAAAGCAAGGTTTCAAGTATTAGATGTATATTCAAGAAAAAAATTACTTACCGGATAGTTAGTGCAATATTCAAGTAGTATTCCATCTTTAGGATCTTTAGTGAAGCAAGGATTCAAGATGCAGAGACACCTCAGTTAACATCTATGTGATATCAATCCAATTTGTAGATGCTGAGGATCAATTTTTTGTAGGATATCAGTCAGATGTACATCAAATCTCAAATAAGTGATTGCTCATAGTGTTACTGTTAATTCACAAGAGAGACGCTTGAATGATTTCATCATATACTACATTGTATGTTGTATGATCATCGTTGCTATCAGGTGTTGGTGGTCGGATCAATAATTTCACAGAACTTGAGTTTTTTGCTCGTGATAAAGCAACATAAAGCTGACCGTGGGAAAAAACAGGCTCTCGTAAATAAATTCCAACAAAATCTAACGTCTGACCTTGAGCTTTATTTATTGTCATAGCAAAACATAATCTAATAGGAAATTGTGTTCTTTTGAAAGGAATAGGCAGGTTTTCATCTTGTGAAGACAACAAAGGTATTCTGGGAATAAATACATGTGTGTTTTTCAAGTCACCACTTGCAATTTTAGCACTTATCACATGTCTTTCGAAATTACAACATATAAGTCGTGTACCATTACATAAACCTTCACACGGATTTAAATTACGCAGTAAAATAACGGGACAATTCTTTTTCACAGTTAATTTATACGGAGGCAAGCTAGCTGGGTGTAAAGTATGCAAGAAATCTTCATATTGACTTTGGTCGGTAGTTTCAATAGTTTCGTCAAACGCTACATATGTCCTAGATTCACCTAAAAATTTACTTATTAGCATATCATTTATTTCGTCAACGAAATCATTTTTTGTTGTCAAAATGACACGAGAAGTTGTAGAAGACATATCACAAGCAGATGTATATAAATCTGGATAAATTATTCTAAATAAAAGATTCAACGATTCTTTTTCACTTATAAAAGGAACAATGAAACAATCAGGAATTTCAATCTTACCTTGGCAATTTGGTTTTTCTTTTCCGCTCCCTATTCGCATCAAATATTCGCAAAAAGCAGGATCTGTTCTTGCTCGCATATTTACTGATAATCGCAATTTTTCAAATTGGTTCCAGATTTCAGAATGCAATAAACTTTCTCGTATGAAATCCTCTTTTTTTCCGCTCAGAACAACTGGAAGAGTTTGTCTGAAATCACCGCAAAAAACGACAACTTTTCCACCAAAGAGTGTCTTTGTATCCATTAGATCTTTCAGTATTAAATCTAAAGCTTCTATCAATTGTTTTTTGGCCATTGATACTTCATCCCACACAATTAGTTTGGCATCTCGTATCAATGATGCAAGCGAACTCTGCTTACTAATATTACAGAAGAATTGTTCATCAATATTAATAGGAAATTTAAAACGGGAGTGAGCAGTCCGTCCTCCGGGAAGAATCGAAGCTGCAACACCAGAGGTTGCTGTTGCTAAAGCTACGAATCCTTTTGATCGTACAGCAGCCAATAATGCACGATACAAAAAAGTTTTGCCTGTTCCTCCGGGACCATCGATAAAAAAAGCTCCAGATTTGTTCGTAAATATTCTATCAAGGATTACATCATATGCTTTTCGCTGTTCATTGTTCAATTTTGTTTCTAGTAATAAATCTTCTTCTCTAACAATTATATTTCTTTCAAAATGAGAATCTTGAGCCTCCCTAGCAGCAGATGAAGCTACAATTCTTTCTGGTACAAGTGCAAATTCATTTATATCACGACCCATTGAATGCAAAATGTTGTTAATATGATCTAAAGCCATACGGCGAATTTGTTTCTCATTCAAATGTGGCAAAATCTTGAAGTCTTCAGACATAGAATCTTCAAATCGGTTCCAAAGTTCTTTTGGGTTAGAGGATTACAATATACCAAAAGTGTAGCAAATAAACGTCTTAGACTATAAGGCATTTGATATCTTACAGCTTCTGACATACAGTCAACCAAGTTATTATCACATTGTAATAATCCTTGTTTTTCTGCGGCTTCTCTAAATGTACTACAACATATTCCATTAACAGTTAGCAAATGTTGGTATGATTTTGGTCCTCTAATATTCATTAATAATAATCTAAGATAATATCTTTCCCCCTCTGTTGGATGAGATGTCACAATACGTCCAATAACAGTGCCCTGTTGTCGACGTGTCCACATTTTATATTGTTTGGACCATACAAAATATTCTGGAAATTCTTTATAGAGTAAATTTAGTTTCTTGGCATCTTTATTTTCTCTGTTCATCAAAAAGAATTCCGTCAACATTGTTTTTCTAATCATGGGATTATTTATAATTGCATTTATGGTCTGTGTGGCTTTAAAAGAGACAAATTGTTGTCCTTCAAGATGTAGCTGAAGATGATAAACAGATGGAGTCATTTCGCTAATGGGAAAACCAAATAAACGCCAAGTTGCCTCTGGTGGAGATACCCATCTAGCAGATTGATACTCTTTGATTTCATCTATTTCAATATTTGGATCATCAGCATGTACGAAAAAGGCAATTTTATCATGTCCCTTGCAGATATATTTATAAAGGTATTTGACAACTTTAATATCAGAACAAACTTCAACATTAATATGACAGTTAAATTTGCTCAGTAGATATGGATTGTAAGGAACCACCCACGAATTGTCAAGAAATTGTCCTCTAATATTTACACGTTTACCGTTATTTCGCCTTTTGTAAATTGGGTATCCATTTTTTCCTTTTGATGTATGATCAGCAAAATCTTTTGGATATTTGAACTTACAGTATTCTCGGTTCTTCATACAAGGACATTTAGGATTTAAACTACCACAAGGTCCGTGCATCATATGTTTAGTAACAACTGAAAACAGGTAATCATTCTTATCAGAATCGGGTATTTCAGCACAAACAACTCTATCATAAGCTTCCGGAGTTAACAATTTATATTCGTCTTTGAGTATGATAAGAAAATGAGCATGTGGAAGACCACGCTTTTGAAATTCAATAGTGTACATAAAAGCAACAACTTTTCCAAATATATTACTCTTTAGAATATCTGTTTTCATCTCTTCTACCTTTGCTCTAAACACACGACTAACTAAATCGGGCCTATTTTGTACCTCATCTGTTACCAATAAATGTTTTTCTATTTCTGGCCAAGATGGATTACATGTCATTGTCAAAAATATATCAGGTTTCCCAAAATTTTGCACCAACGCAATAGCGTCCATATATCGTCGGCGCATATCCCTAGGACCTCCTATAAAACTTGCAGGAAGAAAACTTTGTCTGCCAATGTTGCATGGCTCTCTCTCTCCGTGTCTTAGAACATCAAGAATCCCCGCTAACGCATCAATTCTAAATAAATCTTGATTAAATGAATAGAAATCTAACCTTTGAGTCTCAAGCTTGATGAATTCGTCAACTGAGTATTGTTGGAATACTCTTCCGGCATGTAAAACCCCATTTTCTTCATCGTCCCTCATTTGAAGCTTGTAACAATAATACTCACGGCATGACACAGTATTTCTTTTTCTTTTCTTTTTTTCCAGAAGTTCTGCTTCCATGTCAAGTAGCATGTCGACTGAACACATGTTTTCTACACTTGGTAGCTGTTCATTTTCACAATAAGTTCCATGGCTAATAGTATTATTCGTTCGAATAATTTTTTTAATACCACAATGCCATCC
This sequence comes from Nicotiana attenuata, assembly GCF_001879085.1. Lineage (NCBI taxonomy): Eukaryota > Viridiplantae > Streptophyta > Magnoliopsida > Solanales > Solanaceae > Nicotiana > Nicotiana attenuata. Next base: position 130,179 of record NW_017670722.1, on the reverse strand, counting down.
GTTTTGTCCATAAGGAAATAGTAATGGATACTGCAATGGATCATAACAACCATAGTAGTAATTTACCAATTGGCTTTTACTACTATGTGTATAAATTCGAATATGTGGTAGAGAAATATTGGAACTACTTTCATCTTCTATCCATATTGCTGCTACTTCAGATGATGTCGGTAAGTTATATGTTCTTTGATCTAAACCAGAGTCGGACTTAAGCGCAATGTAGAAGTTTGATAATTCTGGAATATCTGTTAAAGATTTCAAAAAGATAGAGTATGGATTAACTTTTAATGTGTCCATCAAAGTCCTGATAACCGATTCATTAAGCTTGTCAGAGAATGCCATCCGATTTGCTAGTTCATTATCAGTATCATAGAAATATAACTGTAGATTTTTTGCTGCTTGACTTGAAGGCAGGAGGTCATTTATGAAATGATACATTTTCCCTTGAACTCTAAACGTATAAATACCACAATTTCTTCTTGCTAAATCTCTATCATAATTCACTCCAAGAGAAGTAAATACAAACATATTGTTATACAATCTAACATAAGTACGAAAATGTTTGGACTCCTCAGAATTTCCTAAATAAAGATTTAGCAATTTAGCAGGTAGTCCATAGTGAATCAATTTCACTGATCCATTATCACAACAAAATCCCGGTGATTCATATTGAAATCTTTTGGCTCTACAAAATTTGCAATTCGGCACAGTTTTCAGTATATAAGGACTATTGGGCAAGTCATTAGTGTTCCAGAGACACATTTTTTTAGATGTACGACCTATATATTTTAGATTTACCAGAATGGAAAAAGGTCAGTCCTGAAAAAGAAATGACTGAAATGACATTAAAGCTAGATGGAAACGAACCTTTGCTTGTAGCGTTACGCATGGTAATATTATATTGTTCACTACACGTTCCTGATGTAGACCCTAAGAAAAAACGAATTATCATATAAATTTGAGTCTTGAAAGATTGCACGACTTTGAACACTATACTTTCGCACTTACCAACTTCAAAAACGGGAGAACGATCATGTACATCTTTCCCATTATCAGAAAAAGTGGAATCATTAACTGTGAACACATTTATACTAAAACATAAGAGGAAGTTATGAGCATACAAAATATGTGAATCACATAGTTTATTCAAGGATAACAAAATGTCAGCGCGCAAACCTGTTCTCAAGGTAGAACCTGTTCTCAAGGTAGAAGATGAGGCTCCTGTTAGTGCAGCTCTCTGCTTCGCTAATTCTCTATTAAATTGGTAGCAAGCTGATACTTCAGTGGAATCACTGGTTGGATTCTGCTTTCTAGAATGAAGGTATGTCGTTCGGCGCTCCAGTAAATTTAGTTCTCTTTTATCAGCCGACCTTGCCCTATACATTTCGCGACGTCTTTGTTTAATTTGGATGCCTCTTTCTTCAGAGCATTGACGTTTCCCTTTTTGTTTCCAGCATGTTGGATCCACAGGGTTTTTAAAATTTGACATCTTTGATCTGCATAAGTTTCACATATACCAAATCAAAACTTAGAAGTAAAATATATGCACTACAAACCAATGAATATCAGCACTCACTTATGGTGGTATTAAACAGAATATACCAAAACAGGTAACAACTTTGGATAAAACATGGTAAAACAAAGTAATTTAGCAGGCATCAAAAGTTAAAACATGGATATCTTAAGTAGAAGCAGATCTGGGAAAATTTATTTTTTGCCGCATCGCTTGAACCCGGGACGTTTGACTAAGAGTGAAGAAACCATATTTACGACTTGCACTCGTAATATTTAATTAAGACTTGAGAGTAAAATTTCATAATCCTCTCATCACGATTCTCCGTGTCAATTAATTGTAGTATCGTATAGCATAATTGGATAGCTCATTTCTATCTACTGGACCAACCGATTATATTTCAAATAAAATCCTATGTAACTTACATATACCATATGACTCTTTTCAAATCTTTTTTCCAGTAATATAAACTATACTTTTCTTTCGCCTAATTAAAAACAAGAACGTAAAGGATAAACAAATAAAGCGTACAAGTTTCCTTGTACCTCAGTACCACTAAACATGCCATGAATATGATAAATCAAATGAACTGTAGAGTTCAATGTTACATCTTGAAATTAGGAAGAGTTCCTACTTTTAACAAGTAGTACTACTTTTAACTTGATTCTAATAGATTGCACCTATGGTCACCACCATTAATACTTACAAATTACTAACACTATCATCGATGACAAGAACTTAAGTAGATGGCAGAAGGTTAAAAATGAACCTTCAAATTTTCACCAATTACATAGAGAATTTTGATTGATAGGAACAGTGTTAAAGAAGTATAAGTTTTCTGACAAACATATATTAGGCATTATATTGGCTATAGAACAACATATTTCTATGTTAATTTCGGAGACATTACAAATAAGTAAGGAGATTGAAACAAGAAGTAGAATCTTTTGACAGAAGCTGAGGTCTCAATGTGTTGAAAGGTACATCAAATTAGAACGAAGAGAATCTTCGATGTCGCCGCAAAAATATCTTTTTTCTGGAAACATGATCAATCAGAAATTATTATGTGATATAAGCGAAGAAAATTTTAGTTAACTTACTGGATAATAAATATCCTATTTTCTTGACTAATATGTTTGTCAGAACTTAAGTAGAAATTATTATGTTCCACATTTGATGAACGTAACCTCAATTACTCATTCCAGTTACAAAGATATTTTTCTGTTGACTATCTACCTAGCTACGAATACTACTATATCACTCTATTTGCAATGTTCTTCTATCCAAAAAAATATGACAGAGCAAATATATCAACCCAAGGCAGCCGAAAAACTTGATCCCAAATGTAGCGGGCAACATGATTTGGAGAAATAATGAATTTCACAGTTAATATCTTAAATAGCAGCAACAAAAATTTGGTTCTCCTGTTTTCATCATATCAAAGCAGCAACACAGTATCTGCTAACATAGCTACTCAGCATGCTCAAGATAGATTAACTATTCTGTCGTAGCTTTTAATCGATTTGAAAGCGTTGATCAAAATTGGCATAATAGACATAACATCGTAGATTAAAAGAAATAGTTGTTTTAACCAAGTAATTACCTTGCAACTGTAGGGATAGAATTAAAGACAACTATATGTGGTAAACAAGATTTTACTTCTTCATGTAAAGTTAACAATTGCAATAGCAGAAAAGACTTTCAAATGCAAAGCGACAATTGGAAACAAAAGTTGAAAGATGATCTCAGGTGTTATATCCTCATTTTGTGCCTCTATAAAAACTGAATTTTTGCTTCGATAACACGATGGAGAAGGAACAAAGAGAAATTGTAGAAACACGAAACCAAAATTTGGATTTTTTTTCTTCCCAATTTTATGTTCGTTTTAGGGTCCAAAGAGTGAAAATTTAGCTTTGACAAAGACACAAATTCTACTATCTAAGCTGCTAAAGTGAATTAATTTACCTGAATCCTGGAGAAAACAATCGAAATCCAGCAACAGTGGAGAATATTAGAGGGGAAATAGATCTAGGGTTAAACCAGGGGAAAAGAGAAGAACTATTCAAACCAATAAGCACTGCAAATGTCGATTGTGTTACCGGAGAACTTTTGGTGATGGATTTTAGGGTCCAAAGAGTGAAAATTTAGCTTTGACAAAGACACAAATTCTACTATCTAAGCTGCTAAAGTGAATTAATTTACCTGAATCCTGGAGAAAACAATCGAAATCCAGCAACAGTGGAGAATATTAGAGGGGAAATAGATCTAGGGTTAAACCAGGGGAAAAGAGAAGAACTATTCAAACCAATAAGCACTGCAAATGTCGATTGTGTTACCGGAGAACTTTTGGTGATGGATTTTAGGGTTCAAAGAGTGAAAATTTAGCTTTGACAAAGACACAAATTCTACTATCTAAGCTGCTAAAGTGAATTAATTTACCTGAATCCTGGAGAAAACAATCGAAATCCAGCAACAGTGGAGAATATTAGAGGGGAAATAGATCTAGGGTTAAACCAGGGAAAAATAGAAGAACTATTCAAACCAATACGCACTGCAAATGTCGATTGTGTTACCGGAGAACTTTTGGTGATGGATTATGCGAGAAGCAGAAGGAATTTTGGTGAGAGGTAGTACGAAAAACAGTAGGAAGAAGCTAGCTAAATCAAAATAAAAAGTGACCAGAAATCCCAAAGGATAAAGGCAAAGCTGAGGCGGCGATTATTATAGGGGCAAAAATATAAAAGCTTAAGCTGGCATGTCGACGAAGACGCGTCTGTGTCAGCTGATACACCCGCACTTCTAATATAGTAGAAAAGAATAATCATTAACAAATAGTCTAAAAGATATGGCTGAACGTTTATTGGAGCTTCGAGATGCCACTTCCGGGACTAGACATGCTCAAAGCGCGAGATTACTTTCGCTGGTATCAGTAGGCACCCAATCTAGTTTGTGCTTTCCCACAGTGGAAATTCTGTGCTTTTGCATTCTGTTAAGCGTACGAATAACGAATCTTTCTCCGGGTAGGAATCAATATCTAGACTATACTTCTCATAATGATAAACAAATTCAAGATCCACGTAGTATTTCTCGTAAGAAAACAAGGATAAGATTCATGAATGAGCTCCATTCACGTCTCATCTTGCTAAAGTAAGGCCATGATTTGAAATTCAATCCCCTGTTCCACATAATTCAAGAACAATTAATAGATGATCCAGAATTTCACGCCTAACTGTGACAAGTTATTTATACACTCTTTTTCCAGATAATACAAAAGTTAAAAGACTAAAAAGAAATAACTTTGAGCTATCAAATTCATAGAGGATACAAAAAAACTGGAATAGACAAGATGGAATACAACTAATTTTTCAATCAGCTGCTCCATTATCTCATCTCACTTAAATGCCAACAGTTTTTTGCACTGAAAATGGGCGAGGAATATCAGTGAGCTGACATAACTCTCTTGGTTAATCAACATCATTCTTCAATGCATATAATGATAAGCGTAAAGAGCATGCAAAATAGATATATGGATCGATTTAAATGTAGACCGAGATTGTGAGATTCCATACAACTTGGTACTGTGTTGAGAAACTTCGAGCTTAGACTCTCATGCCTTCCTCTCAACCATGAAGGTGTTCATAATTCCACTTCAGAGGCTGCAGAGTTTTTGCTTAGAAGAGAGTCACATACAGTGGAATCGAGACGATTAATCTTCTTCATAATCTCGCAGAATGTCTTAACTCTGACAGGGTCATTATTATCCTCGTAGTATGCTAGAAACATCTTGATGGTTTCATCCACTGGGAACCAACAACGTTTCTCGGGATTTGCCTTGCTGGCACCCATCTCCAAATACTTCAGAGCCAAATCTATCTGAGTATTTTTTATATAGTAATTTGTGAATGCACCAAAAGTCCTTAAGTTGGGTTCAACACCTTGTTTCAACACATTCTCATAAACCGAATTTGCTTCTTCAATCATATTTCTCTTGAGATAGGACTCTATCATCACATTTGAAATTCTGATTTCATGTCTACAGCCTGAGTCCCATTCTCTAAAACACTTCTCAAGGTTTTCCAAATCCCCTACTTTGGATAAAGCCACAAGCACGATGAGATAGCTCACCTTACTGGGAGTTGGAACAACCGACTTCAATGATTCCCAAGCACGATTGACTCCTGATGAATTAGATGTTTTTTGATACAACGTGATTAGGGTGTGGAATGCCTCACGGTCATTTAAATCTTCTAATTTCTCCATCTTTTGAAGAATACCATTCGCCTTATCAAGGTCGCCGGTATTAATATACATGCCAGCTAGGTTTCCATACGTAAACCAGTCCAACTTTACCTGATTCTTTTCCATCTTTTCAAGAACATTCTCAACTGATACTATATCCTTTACCGAAACATAGCTGGTCATCAACTGATTATAGGTATATAAATCAGCTGCAATATTTGTCTGCTCCATTTCTTGAACCAGTAGAGGGACTTTTTCAGGCTGGCCATTGCTTAAATAAAGAGATATCACATTGTTATAACTTAAGGTAGATGCAAACTTGAGCTCTTTCATCTTCTCAAAAAGCTTCAAAGCTTTATCCAACTTTTTCTGCCTGCAATAACACCAGAGAAGTGCTCCATAGGTTTTACTAGTTTTTTCAGATTCTTGCAAGCTGTCAAAATACTTTTCGGCTGAATCTGCGCCCTCTGTCTTGGCCAGAAGGTCTATCCGTATTGCACGGTCGGCATCGCTGATCGTAATTTTGCTGATTTCCATCCATTTAGACAGCTGCATTTGGAAGTTTAATGATATAGCAACTTGTCAAAGACGGAAGTAGCAGCTTATGTAATTTAAGGGGAAAGAAAAGGAGATCAATCCAGATAAGACTATTTATGAAACAAGAATAATTTGAATTGCAGCAGTCAATGGAATATACATAGCAGACAAAGTCTCAGAAATAGGACTAACACTGACCAAACAAATCTTCTGCTGTTATTATCGTATAACTGTTTGCCCAATCTAAGCACAGGCATTCACAATTAACTGGTCAAGATCGAGACACCAATAGAAAAAAGGATAATACAAATATCGCTTATGCGTCAACTCAAGTCCGGATTACGACGCATAAGCTATATAGCTTATACGTATGCTGCGCTTCCCTTATCGATCATTGTAATATGTCAATTGTATTCATATTTTTGGAAGAAACAATAAGCCAACAAGCATAGTTATTCGAGACTTCACTAATTGCAAATGTGATGAATGTTAACAGCAGTAAAACGGTCATGTCTTTCCACTCTGAATCTCAAACAAATCAAAGCAGTGAAAAATAAGAAAAGCGTCCACTTATTAGTGTTAAATGTTCACGTAAAACTCAACTGAGTGTGTTTGGCATGACCAATTTTTTTTTTAAATTAGTAAGTCATTTTCGGTGTTTGGCTACTAGAAAATAAAACAACTACAGCTCAATCCTAAACAAGTTGGGATCGACTATATGAATTCTCACTAACCATGTCGCTCCATTTAAGCACATACTCTCGATTGTGAGTGGTTACAAGGAAATTAAAAGGATTTAGTTGACTTTTCTTGCTTATGGGGGAAGTCATTTTTCTTTACAACTTTCCCAGCTCTTTTGTATTACTTCATATCACCTGCTCCAAACAACACTTGGACATTATTAACAATTTTAATACCCAAAAGTTTCATCAAAACACTATCCAACTTGCTGACATTACTGTCAATGTTTAATAAACATTTTTTTGAAAAAAAAATTTCACTCACCCACCAAATACTAGCATTTCCATGGGAAAATGTGAACTTTATCATGAGATGCAGAGTCCAATAAGCTACCATGCAAAAGTGAACTAATAATATAATCAATAAATACTACTCCTTCCGTCCCAATTTATGCGGCAGTATTTAACTGTGCACACGGAGTTGAAATAAAGAAACACATTTGAAACTAGCCATCTAAAACAAGTTATAAGCATTTCTGTAGTGTGCTCGCTTGAATAATAACAAAAAAAGACATGGATAAATGAATAGAAGAAAATTAGATACCTGAAGGGCAAGATCAAACCTATTGCTTCTACGGAGATGGCTGAGGCAGTCAATAATCTCTACCTTTCTTAACGGTTTCCCTTCATTATGCAATTTATTCAAAGCATCTGTAAAGTTGGTTTTATTCGGGTCTGCTCTGTTCATAAGGTCCAATAATCTCCGGCGACCGGCGTTTCTTCGGTTGTTTTGAGTGATGGCCCGCGTTGATACCGTCGCCGTCGCCGCTGCCACCTCCATTTCTGTAGAGAACCATCGGCGACACGTCGTCGTTGATCGAAGAAGCCTCAAACAAGTAGCTCTGCTCATCATTTTTCTGGTACTCTAATTAGTTGCAGTGCGTGAAGCAGAGAGGGTTTAACTAGGGTTTTACGAAATGTTTCAGTTTCACATGTACGACGTCATTTTGGGATCGAATTTAGCAGCATTTAACCTAGCTAATACAAAAATTAACCAAAATGACATAATTATAGTACAGTAACGTAAAAGTAACAATAAGTAGGTTATAAGTTGTAACTTATAGGCAAAACGACCTTGTAAACTTGCACATGATTTCCATCCCAATAAACAAACAGTTATATCTTTTCTGTTTAAATACCTCAACTTATATATTTGAGAATTAATAATCCATTTGTAAGTGCATTGTAAATTTACAATCTTGACAATCCGGTCACCAAAAGATCAACTAAAATGCTACACGTCAAATTGGTCTTTTGTTGCTTGGAATGCTACGTTGTGAATTTGTAATGCAAGGGTTTATTAATTCTCAAATATATAAGTTACGAGATTTAAATGGGAACAATGAAAGTTTTTCTTTTTTTTTGGAATCCCAGGAAAACCCGCAGCTGCTATAGCCTCTGCCCTTCGGGTGAACACTCTGTGGTGAGCATTCTATGCGCATTGGGTAAACCCCCCACTGTGTAGTAACCTGCAAACCACACAGGGGATGTAAACCGCACTAGGCAAGCCCCGTGCGACAGGCTCATACCTAGAAGAGCATAGAGTTGGTTTCGAACCTGCGTCATCCATGTGGATATCGCCAGGGGCAGATTTAGAGGGGCGGAAGGGGGTTAATCGAACCCCCTTCGTCGAAAAATTACACTGTATATATAAGGTAAAATCTGGTTTTTAACTCTATATATTAAGTTTTGAACCCCCTTAACACAACCCAAAAGTATAGTTTAGTGGTCAAGGGGGTTATAGGTTGTAGGTTCAATTCCCACTAGCTACAAAAAATTGTTTAAAACCCCCTTCGTGGAGATCCTGTCTCCGCCACTGAATATCGCACTCCAAACCCAATTGGGCCGTCCCTTCGGGACAATGAAAGTTACTTACTAAGGTGAAAATCAGGTAGAAATTTAAGTGGCTACGAGACCGTAACTTATAAGTACTGTGAGCTTTACAAATTTTCAATTAAAACACAAGTCGACTAGATTGAAGATAATTTGACTTTTCAGAGTATATTAGCTTTAAAATTGCGATGTTTCAACTTCAAAATGTACAAATTTACCACAGTAGGTAATTTGCTAATTTTTTCAATTCTCTTCGATTTAATTTAACTCCTCTTTTCTCAATTCTGTGTTACCAAATATTTTAATGTAGTGAAAAAGGTTGTAAATTATGTTTCTGTTTATCTAAGCTTGTCTTTTTCCATTATTATCCAAAACTTCCGGCTTCTGTTTTATTGTTCAGTATTGCTTGTTAAATCTTTCAACGTAATTGTTGTTTAACAGTTTAAGAGCAATTGACAAAGAAGAATTTCATTATTTCAAATATTATCAGTAATAGTTTGGATTAGCTTAAATGTTGGTGGAGGAAAGATTGAAATTTACAAAGTTAGAGCCTTAGAGGCTTGGAAAATAGTAGTAAAAATAGCACGGTATAGCCAGTTTTCGGACTGGTCAATCAAAAATACCAGCGTTTACCAAGTCAATGAAAAATAGCCACAGTTTTGTTGCAATAGAGACCGGTCCAGCATAATATACTCGAGTTCGGTGCACTTGTGTATGAACTCCAGCATATTATGCTGGACCGGTGTACTTTGCTGGCTCCAGTATAATATACTGGAGAATGGAGCACTGGTGCTCCAAACTCCAGTATATTATACTGGACCAATATACTTGCTGGAACTCCAGTATATTACGCTGGAGTTCTAGTGTATTTATGCTAGAACTCCATCATATTATGCTGGAATTCTAGCATACTATCCTGGAACTCCAGTATAATATGTTGGAGTTCAAGTATACTTATGCTGGAACTCCGGCATAATATACTGACGTATTTTCCGGGTTTTGAACAGTGTTTTCGCTCAAATTTATCTTTACATAAAAAGTGGCTAAATTTCGATTACTTTTGAAATTTGGCTAATTTTGAATGACCAGTTGTAAATCTGGCTATTTTTAAAAAAATTCCAAAATAGTACTCTCACTAGCCAATGCGTACATTTGTAGTATAAGTAGGGCTGTTAAATTTGGCCCAAGCTCAAATAACCCGTTCAATCCGCTCAAGGTTAGGTTGTTATTGATCCGTTCATTTATTGAACTTAACCTATCTTGAACCAACTCATCTCAATACATGTAGGGATAATTTTTAGCCCAAATTGATCCATGAGTAACTTTGCTCAAAATATCTTAGATTTTTTTTGTTTGATATGTTATAAAATCATAACAAAAGAAAAAAAGTCTTATTTAATAATTATACAATTCATAAGAAAATAACACATATTGATTAAAGAGGATTTTTCAAAAATCACTATTGTTTAGTGGCTATTAACTTCCTATAGCTACCATATACATAATTACTTCCTATAGCTACTATTCAGTTGTTACGGTAGTGTATTCGTTGTATTCGTGCTACTGTATTTGTGAATACAACAACAAAAAGCGCCTAAAAATTAGGGTAGTCCAGCTGTACTCATATGTATTCGCGCCATGTATTCATGAATACAGCTGCAAAAAATGCCTAAAATCATGGCAGACCAGCTATACGCACATGTATTTACATGTATTCGCGTTGTTGTTTTCATGAATACAACAGTAAAAAGCGCCTAAAATCAGGCAGTCTAGCTGTACGCGCATGTATTCACATGTATTTGAGCCAATTATTCATGAATACAGCAGCAAAAAGCGCCTAAAATCAGGTGTGACGACCAGACCAGCCGTTTTGAGCATTTGCACTTAGATCGCCAGTTCTCGGGCATGACTAGCCCCGTATGATGTATTGTGACTTATGTAAATCGTCGGTTTTGGTTTTCAGATTAATCGGAACAGATATGGAAGAATGATTCTCAGCTTGAAGCTTTAAAATTTGAAAGGTTTGACCAAGTTTTAACTTTTTAGTATTCGATCTCAGATTTGGATTTTTATGATTTGGTTAGCTCTGTTAGGTAATTTGAACTTGGGAGCGCGTCCGGAATGTGATTTGGGGGTCCGTGCTAGAATTGGGCTTGAATTGGCGAAATTGAAAATTTGTATTTTCCGGTCGGCAGTGGAAATCTTGATATCGGGGTCGGAATGGAATTCCAGAAATTGGAGTAGGTCCGTTGTGTCATTTGTGACGTGGGTGCAAAATTTCAGGTCATTCGGATGATGATTGATAGGTTTTGGAATCGTTTGCGGAATTCGAAAGTTTGGAAATCATTAGGCTTGAATCCGAGGGTGATTTGGTATTTTGATGTTGTTTTGAGTGTTCCGAAGGTCAGAATAAGTTTGAATGGTGATATGTGACTTGCTGGCATATTTGGTTGAGGTCCCGAGGGCCTCGGGATGATTTCGGACGGCCATCGGAAAGTTTGAACTTGAGAAATTGCAGCTGGTGCTGCTGCTTCTGTCATATTCGCACCTGCGGATTGGGGACCACAGGAGCGGAAAGGAGGCGTTGGTGCGTGGAATACCGCAGGTGCGGCTTGGTATACCGCATCTGCGATGCTGCATGTGCGGTTAGGCGACCGCAGATGCGAGGACTGGCAAGTTAGGTGAAATCTGCAGAAGCAGAAGCGAAGGTGCACTTATGGGGTCGCAGGTGCCAAAACCCTGGGGCAGAAAGTATACAAAGGACCCTTCGCAAATTTTGGTCATTCTTCACAATTTCAACTGGGTTTTTGGAGCTTTTGGAGGGTTTTGAAGAGGGATTCAAAGGGAAACTTGCTGGGGTAATGTTTTTGAATCTAAAACTTGGTTCTATGGTAATTTTCAGCTGATTAAGCATGAAATTTGTGGGATTTAAGGGTAAAAATTGGAGAATTAGGGCTTGGAACTTGAGAATTAAATTGGGCGATTGAGGGGTCAAATAAAGTTAGATTTTGGTAAATTTGGTGTGTATGGACTCGTGAGAGGATAAGGAATGTGGTTTTGTGATTTTTGTCGAATTTCGAGGTGTGGGCTCGGGGATCGGGTTTGGCCAATTTTAGAATTTTTAATTTAATTTGATAATTATCGCACGAGCTTTGTTCCTTTAGCGTGTATTAATGATGTGATACTGATTTTGAATAGATTCGAGACAATTTGATGCCGAGTCGAGAAGCAAGGGCATCGCAAGCTAGAGTTTTGTCCGGTTTGAGGTAAGTAATGATTGTAAATCTAGTCCTGAGGGTATGAAACCCTAGATTCCACAACGTTTTATTATTTTGAGGTGACGCACATGCTAGGTGACAGGCGTGTGGGCGTTCACCGTTGGGGATTGTCACTTGGTCCGTCCCGTAGCAACTATTAAGTTGCGTATTTGACTGAAAACTATATGATATCTATGTGTTTTAGAAATAATTCTGTTAACTTGGGTTGAATGCCATGTTTGGGGTTGTGCCGTACTGTTTGGATTTACTATTATCCTCACATTGTTTTGATAGAAAGCATTATCCTCAGTTATGGTTTATACCTGTTTATTGTTTAATCTTGTTCATCACTCTATTTTAATATATGAAAGTGTTTTGGGCGGAGTTCCCTGAGTTTGTACTAAAATGACCGAGTGGCTTGTGAGGTTGATGAGTGAGTGAGGCCGATGGCCGGATTGTGAGGATAGTTATGGATCGGGCTGCACGCTGCAGTGATATAGCGCTTGGGCTGTAGGAGCCCCTCCGGAGTCTGCACATCCCTGGTGAGCGTAGTCGACTATATATTTATGGGTCGCGCTGCACGCCTCAACGGTTATTATAAGGTGCCTATTAAGCGTGAGTGCTGAGTGTGAGTGCTAATTTATGAGAGTTGAGTCACGAGTGACTGAGAGGCTTGCCCAAGGGGCTATATATATGAGTGATACTTTTCCCGAGGGGCTTATTTTATGAAATTACTGTTTTCACTTTTCTTTTATACTGAGCCTCTATTGAAAACGTTGAACAAATGTTTTAAACCACTTTCATTAAAACTGGAATTTTTTTTACGAGATGTTCGGAATTTAACTGCTGATTTGAGTCTTGTTATTTCCACTGAGGTTTTTACGTTATGAGATGTATATGATTTTAAATGCTCGTCACTACTGATCAGTCTTTATTTACCTTTATTACTTACTAAGTTGACTACTCACATTACTCCCTGCACCTTGTGTGCAGATTCGGGTATTTCTGAATCCGGTAGCGGGTGTTGATTACTCAGTGGCAGGTTTCATCGGAGTTAGCAAGGTAGTTGCCTAGCGATCACAGCCCTGGTTTCCTCCCTCATTCTCCCTTAGTTGTATTCAGTGATTTTTCCGGCCATGTTAGTCTTGATGTTGTCAAACAGTTGTAGTAGATGTTCATGACTAGTGACATCCCGATGTCGGGCTTTCTTTCCGCACTGTTATTTTGTTTAAAACACTTCATAAGGGTTTACTGTTAAATAACTTGATTTTATCCTAAGAAAGAAAATATTGATTGGTTTTGGGATTGTGTCGGTTGGCCTAGTTCCATGATAGGCGCCATCACGACCGGGTTGGTTTTGGGGTCGTGACATTAAGGCAGTCCAGCCGTACGCGCACGTATTCACATGTATTCGCGCTTGTATTCATGTATTCGCGCCATGTATTCATGAATACAGTAACGACAATCACCTTAAAAACAGGTATGTCCAGCTGTCTAAGAGAGAGGAAAAACATAAATAGCGTATTTCATGTCTTATTTCATGCCTCAATGGTAGTATATACCATAAACACATATTTTGCTATAAAATATAAAAGGTAGCTATAGAAAATAATATTCTAAAATAATTTTGGTTTATATAAATAGGGTATATACCTTTGCTATAAGAGGTAAATTTTTCTTAATTAAAGCTTGGTAAGAGTTGGACGGGTTGGGCTTTGACCCAAAATTTAGCCCATCTTGACCCAAATCCACGTCTCAACGCAAGTAACTTTTGGCAGGTCAATGACCCGTCCATTTATTGACTTAAACCCTTTTGACCCGCCTAAAATCGGTCCAATCTGCCCATTTGACACCCCTAAGTGTATAAGTATTAGAGCAAGCAAAACGTGGTAAAATGGATTTAAAGAAAAAAAAGTTATCCATCCATGTTATTCACTAAAAAATGAGTTGAATAATGAGCTTTTTAAAAATGGGTCAAATATGGATAAGATCCATATAATTCGCTTAACTAGTGAATAATCAATGTGTTTAACTTTTACATTTGCTAAGACTCAATTAGGGGTCCTCAAATTTGGGAGACTAGAAATTTTTCCAGAAGTTGTAACGACCCAACCGGTCGTTTTAAGCAATTGCGTCCGATTCGGCAGTTTGAGGTCACGAGCAGCTTCATATTATGTGTATCGACTTGCGTGCATGGTTGGATTCTGTTTCCAGATGAATGGGAGTCGAATTGGAGGAAGGAATCTAGTTTTGGAAGTTTAAGCAGTGAGAATTTGACCGGAATTTGACTTTTGAGTAAACGACTCCGGAATGAGCTTTGGATGATGTCAGTAGCTTCGTATGGTGATTTTGGACTTAGGCGTGCGTTCGGATCTGGATTTTGAGGCCCGTAGGGTAATTTGAGGTATTTCGGCGAAAGTTGGAAAAGTTGAAGTTTGGAAAATGGAGAGGTTTGACCCATAGTTGACTTTTGTGTTATCGAGATCGGAATGCGATTCTAAAAGTTGGAACAGCTCCGTTATGTCATTTGGGACTTGCCTGCAAAATTTGGTGTCGTTTGGAGTTGATTTGAGATGGTTCGGACGCTTAATTGCAATTCTAGAAGTTCTTGAAGTTCATAGTGATTTTCATGCGTTTTGGCATCTGATTCGTGGTTCTAGAGGTTATTTTGGTGTTCCGATTGCGCAAGAGAATTTGTGTTATGTATTCAGACTTGTGTGGGTGTTTGGTTTGGAGCCCCGAGGGCTCCGATGAGTTTCAAAAGTGTTTCGGAGTGTTTGGAAGAAATTTTTGAGTTGCTGTTGTCTGATCTCGCATTTGCGAGTAGTGGGTCACATTTGCGACCACCGCTTTTGCGAACATTGAATCGCATTTGCGAAAAAGGCTGGGGCTGGCAGGCTTCGCATTTGCGAAGCCATTCTCGCAAATGCAAAAATCATTTGCGAAGTCCTGGGCCGCTTTTGCGAAGGCCCTTCGCATTTACGAAGATTTTCATCGCAATTGCGATGTTGACAGGATAAATCAAGGCTTCGCATTTGCGAAGATTTCTTCGCTTTTGCCAGCCTGCTAAAAGCTGGGTATTCCGAGTTTTTGCTTCATTTTTTATATTTTTGAACCCTAGAGTCGAGGTGAGGCGATTTTGAGAGAAAATTTTCATACCAAATCAGTGGGTAAGTGTCTCTAATCAATTTCCAACTATATTTTGCGATTATATCTTGGATTTGACATCAAATTCATGAGAATCTAAAGGAAAATTTGGGGAAAATTGTGAAATCATTCAAAAATGTAAATGATGATTTGAAGGACCATGGTATCGGAATTTGATAATTATTGTATGAATGAACTCGTATCGGAATGGGTATTCGGCTTTTGTAAATTTTGTCGGGTTTCGAGGTGCGGGCCCGGAGAGTAGACTTTTGTTGACTTTTTCCAAATTGTATAAAAATCATAGTTTTGTTAATTGAAATTGTTTTCTCTTGCATTGTTTGAGGTATTCAAGTCGTTATTGGCTAGATTGAGCGAGCGTTGATGAATTGGTAAAGGAATAGCTAAATTGAGTATTGAATTGGCCGGACTGAGGTAAGTATCTTGTCTAACCTTGTGTGGGGGACTCCCCCTTAGGATTTGAGTCTTCTATGCTAACTGTAGTCCATGCACGCGAGGTGACGAGTGGGTTCTCGGACTTATTTGTGGAAAATTTACCTTTAGGATTTTTAGGTCCTTATGTTCATTAAGTGGAAAGTTTTTCCGATATGATTGGGTTTCCTAATTGCTTGTTTTTCCTCTATGTGCTCCATACGACGTTGTTAGCTTTCCTCTAACTCTTACTTGTTACTTGGCCCTTATTTACCTTAGTTGAAGTGATTGCCCTCCTTATTGTTTCGTTATCTCTTAATTGCGAATTCCTCTATGACCCCGTGCATATACGCTATGTGTCCAAATTATTGTGGTTGTCGGTGTAGTTATCACGTGCCCTATATGTCTTGTTGTTTTTATAAAGGTTGTTGTGCTTCTTGGTTTTTCCGTGATTCACTTGTAGTCGTGTACTCATACTCTTGGTGGTAGAAATCCTTATGATTGGGTTGTTGTTGTTATTGATTTTAAACTATGTCGGGTTGTTGTTATGTTGAGGAGGAATAAGGGAGAACTGATGTTGTCTGGTGGGATCGGGTTGCATGCCGCAATAAAGAGTAATAAGAGTGGACAGGTGGGATCGAGTTGCACGCCGCAACAGGAGGAATAAGGGTGATATATATTGAGGAGTAACAAGGGTGGACTGGTGGGATCGGGTTGCACGCCGCAACAAGGAGTAATAAAAATGATCATGTTGTTACTGATATGGTGATATGTATACTATTTATTCTTATTGTAATTGTTGAGGAGGAATAAGGGAGGATTGGTGGGATCGGATTGCTCTCCGCAACAAATATATACTATTTACTTTTATTGAAATTGTTACGGAGGAATAAGGGAGGATTGGTGGGATCGGGATGCGCGCCACATCAATATATATATATATATATATATATATATATATATGTGTGTGTGTGTGTGTGTGTGTGTGTGTGTGTGTGTGTGCGCGCGCGCTTATGTATTCCTGACTGTACAAGTTATTCGGTGGTTTTACATTTCATTTAGGATTTGGTTATAGCTGAATACTGAGAAGAAACTAGTTCATTTGTTTAAGACTTTGACAATTTGTATTTTGGGTTTCACTAAGTTGTGCGGATCGGTTATTGGCATTGGGTTGTTGACTCGCCGTTGTTCCTTGAGTTCTTTCCCTGAAACTATTGCTGGTGAATTAATTTGTAAAGTAAATTTACTACGTTGAATCATTTCCTCCTGTTCTGTTAAGTTATTAGTAGTATCGTGATTTAAAATAAAGGAATTTATACTACGCTGCTTCATATGACTTTTGAATTTGAACTCGCCGTATATATATATATATATATATATATAATTTGAACTCGCCGTATATATATATATATATATATAACCGTTGAGATCAAATCTTACCTAAAAAGGAATTTCTACTAAGTTTTAATTTATCAAATCCTATATTAATGGTAATAATTCATTCGATGTTGTATTTTATTTGAAAAGGGTATTTTCTTTGTTCAAATAATTTCTAAAAATAACTTCACCTTTCCTTGCTGATTTCCTAATCTACTTTATGTTATATAAGACTCCTTGAACATCTTAATTGCATTGGTTATGGACCCTATGTACTGAGTAACATGAGGATGACATTGTGCAAAGTGAGGCAGAAATGTGGGCACAAGGTGTCGTGTGTGCTTAAGGTCTGGAAATTGAGGTTATGATATGAGACACCGAGTATTGAGATGGTCGGAATTGTGTATTAGAAATGACGTGATTGATTGAGTTGGCATCGCTTTCTTTGTTTGAACATATTCTTACTTGTCTCTTTCCCAGTTATGTTGGTGTTAATTTACTTGGTTATCGTTCGTTACTATCTGTGTTCCCCTGTATTGCCTCTACTGTTTCTGGTTGGATTTTTCCTTGCTATTGATATTACTTTATTATCTTTATCCTGGTAGTTCATTATCATATCCTGCTCAATTTGTTTGACTAGTAGGTGTATTGGCTGTTTCTCGTCACTACCCCACCGAGGTTAGTCTTGATACTTACTGGGTACCATTGTGGTGTGCTCATACTACACTTTTGTACATTTTTTTGGTACAAATTCAGGTATTTGATCGGTAGTAGCTGTGCGGATCGTTGCGGTGGAGACTCAAGGTAGACTTGCTGTTGCGTTCGCAGGCCTCGGAGTCACCTTCATTTGTACTTATTTCCATTTATTCCCTTTTTATTCCGGAACAGTGACGTAATTATTTTGTATAACTACTCTTAGAAAGGCTTATGACTTGTACTACCAGTTCTGGGAATTGTGATTTTTTAGAGTTATTTAATTTAAAGTTAGTTAATATCAAAGTTATTTTTGTTAATGCTAGGCTTACCTAGTTTAGAGACTAGGCGTCATCACGACTTCTTCGGGGGGATTTTGGGTCGTGACAAGTTGGTATCAGAGCTCTAGGTTCATAGGTTCTACAAGTCATAAGCAGGTTTAGTAGAGTCTTGCGGATCGGTACGGAGACGTCTGTACTTATCTTCGAGAGTCTACGGAACTATTAGGAAATTCCACTTCTTTCATTCCTTATCGTGCGATATTGATCCAGCTCGAAGTATATAACTTATGTTCCTTTACATGCCCTCGTGTATGATATTACGCTCTTAGTGTCCGCTATGTGCTAGGGGTTCGTGATGCTACAGACGGGCTACGAGGGAGTCAGAGATGCTCAGACATTGTCTCAACGTGTTGTCCAGACTGAAGATACTGAGGTATTGAAAGACTATTCAGTTGTTCATATGGAGGCGCAGCGGTTCCCGGCACCTGGTTGATAAGTGCAAGGTTGAGAAGGTTTAACTGGCTGGTTAGTCGTCGAGATTGTGGCCGGGTCACGAGGTGGATGTTGATTGAGGATAGTTGGTTGGAGTACCTTGTGGTTTGTGTTGTACGAACTGTGAAGGTTAGTTTTGCGGATCATTAGATGATGTTTTCTATGGCTCCGCGCCAAGTGAAGGAGTCCATTAGCGGCATTCAGATTGCAGAGTCGGATTTACATCAGCTTTGGCCTGACGTATATGTATATGTGGTATTGGTAGGTTCCCGGAATTTGTATGTGACTAAGGTCTGAGATCTTGCGTGAGATGATATTGGGGCTTACGGTGTTTATGCGTCACTAATGAATCTACATTTTAGTATCAAGAGGAGTCGTAGAAATAACTTCAGATTCACAAAAGGTCTATTCAGCGTGGGTATCGTGATTGCGGCAGAACGGAGTGCTTCAGAGGAAATGCGACGATTTATGATCTTCTGGGCTACGTGGTTCATGTTAGGATCATCTGTATTTGGGGCTTGATTTGGGATTATTGCATATCAACTATCCGAAGGAATGGGTCAGTCCCGTGGTGTTAGGTCAGCATGGCAATGGAAGTAATTGGTCCTTTTGAATAGGAATTCTCTACTGGCATTTGTGGCAACACTCTGGTATTGGACGGTTTGTGTGACTCAATTGAGTTGGGGAAATGCGGTCCTAGTGGCTTAGTTGCGTGCGGGCGGATTTCATAGAGTTCTCGATGGTTTTGGCAACTGCTTGAGTTGGCTGTCTACTATGGGCATTAGGAATATGTTGTACAGTGTGGTTTTCTCCTGAATAGATATCAACAATTAATAGGGTGTTGGCATTGTTGGCTATCATATGTGAAGACTGAAGAGTGTGCATTTTTGAAAAGGACCATGAGTTTTGGTTTGCGGGTGCGTGGCTAGTAGCTTGGTGATTACTGGGTTTTGAGGCTTTCGAGGTTCATGTCTTGTTACGCGATCGAAAATTCTATATGGGTGCTTAGACATGATGATGGGATGTGAGTGATGTATCAGCCATTTGATTTGCGTAGTTGAGTTCGGGTATGGAAATTTTAGTGTTCCGGAGGTTTTGGGACTAGATGTCCCCATATGTGGACTACTTCCTGTCGGTGGATTATGAAGAAATGTTGAGAATGGGATAATTAATAGCATGTATTGTCGATAAGTTGATGTGGATCTTTTTGAAGAACATTTACCTAATTGGGAAGGATCGGGATTTGGTTGGGAGCTATTCGGATGCTCAACGAGAATATGTATTTTGTATCAGGTCAAGTTTGTGTACTCCTATGAGATTGTCATTACGGTTATGTCATCAGGCAGAATAGATATTATTTGTGCACCTAGCCTATGTTATGTGCTACTCTTCTACGTTGTGTTAGGCGATGAGGTTGTATGATTATTCCCCACGCATGTTGTAATTCTGTTCAGGCCTTATGGCGGTGTGGGCAAGATAGCCCTCGTGATGTTGATTTGCTCATTGCACCTTAGTCGTGCTTGCTTTTCCATGTTTGTTTATTTATTTCTATTCATTTTCCAACAGTTATACTTGTGCACTCTGTTGTGCTTGATATCAGTATTCATATGATCAGTGAATCCGAGCATTTTGGCTTGAAGAGTATTTGGGAGCGGGCTGCATGCCGCAGCGGATGTTATGTGGGATACCCTTTTTCTTGTGTTTATTTGGTGTTGTGTTTCCCTCTGTGGGACGATTTGATGAAAACTATACTTTTGTTGTTACACATGTTGTACTTGTTAGATAATTCTTATACTTTGCTTTCCTTTATTTGTGCTGCATAATTGAGTTATTGCTAGTTTGGTGTACGAACCGTGTAGTGTGAGAATCCGTGTGGTTCCGTGATGATTTGTTAGTTGGGCTGTTTGTATTGGCTGAGATGAGGTTCTTAGACATGAGATTAGTACTATGGTATTGAGGCTGAGGAGTGTTTGGGAGTATGAGGGTGTTTTTGCTAAGATTTGGGTAATGGCCCCTGGCGGGCAAGAGAGCTTCTTGACTTGTTAACTTCATGGGCAGCTATGAGTTTACACATGGTTCTTTATCATGGGCAGTGTTGTGAAGGTCCGGAACAAGGTTATATTTAATAAGAAATGTATTGCCGGTATCCAGGATGTTATTTAAGCAGCTATGGTGGTCAGAGGGAATTATTTCGGGCATTTGAGCGGTGTGGAACAACATGTGATATTCTGGATTGGAATTTTTTGCTCGATTCAGCTTGTTCAGGTTCATGCAGTGTGATGATGTGGGGTTCTGGCCCTATGATGAAATTCAGATGTTGAGGTTTGGGTTCTATCATAAGGTTATGGACTAAGGATGAGGTGAGACCTTCAGTTAAGTTGCATTGTCAGTCCTACATGGGTTTGGGTGATGGGGAATCACCCCCGGGTGTATGTATGACGAGCTCGTGCAGTGGTTCGATGGCTTTGGAACGACTCCGGGCACGTTCGAGGACAAACATATGTTTAAGTGGAGGAGGATGTAACGACCCGACTGGTCGTTTTGAGCGATTGCGTCCGGTTCGGCAGTTTGAGGTCACGAGCAGCTTCATATAATGAAGTACACCTACATGCTAAAGAAAGAAACATCACAAAAATCTATCAATATTAAAAAAAAGGTTATTTTTTTCTTTTGAAAGAATGTCTGTTTGAAGAGTCAATTTGTATAAATTGACATCAAACAAATAACAAAACCTTAGTTGTAGAATTCCTATCATTAATTTCATTTTGGAACCTTCTAGGAATTGAAGGGTATAAGCTGAAACCTCTTTATTTAGCCGCATTCAATCCAACAATGCAATGGTATAATATTTTTTCCGTTGTAGAATATTAATTTTGAATCACTAGATTATGTGAAAGGTTTTTTTTTCTCGAATTCAACAAGAGGGATATTCGTTTTTAATTGATAATTTCTATAGCGAAGTGTAACAAAAGTATATTTTAAAATCTGTATATATAGGGTATTCATAATTCAAAATTTGTGGCTAGAGATCTATAAACTCAAAATGGAGTCATACTGAACCAAAGTTTCAGTGGCTAAGGAATCATTTAAATTCTTAGATAGCCGATTAAAGTCAAAAAAATTAAGGATAATATCTTCACTTGCATTATTATAAAGATAATCATTATTGAAACACACACACACACACACACACACACATATATATATATATATATAAATTAAAATTTCAAGTAGAAATATTTTTTGAAAGATAATAACATACCAAATAAGAGTTCATGTCGTAGTAAAAGAGACACATCGTAACCAAAGAATCGTTCATATTGTGTCAACCTTTGTGTTTTGCCTTAAATACGAATTTTTATTTCGGTCTGTGGCTATTTTTAGGTTCCAATGACACCAATGAGAATGGTTCAAGAATAAAATTATTACTACGAGATTTGAGAAAATAGTAGCTATTTTTGTGTAGTGTTTCTTAATTAATATCTAATGATTATCTATAATTATCTAGACGGTATAAATTTTAAGATTATTTATATATAATTCAAATAACTCAGATATCTAACATGGTTAATATCAAAAATTAAAATGGAGTCATACTGTAAAAAAATTCACTGGCTAAAGAAATTTTTTAAATTTTTAAATAGCCGACTAAAATGAGTTTTGAATTAAAGATAAAGAATTGTACCAAAAAAGAAAAGTATAATTATAACTAGGAGAATTGAGAAATGATTAATTTTTTTCATGTAGTGTTTCTTAATTAATATTCTATGATTATCTATATTTATCGAGAATGTTTAAAATTTAAGATTATTTATATATAATCTAAAAACTCAAATATTTAACATGGTTAGTGTCCGCGCATCCGCACGGGTACTAATACTAGTCATATAAAAGAAATTTATCTTGAAAAATTTTCTCTCTTGAAATTCATGCAGATCTATCAAAAAGATAGCATAATTAAAGAAAAAAAAAGGTTATATAGATGTACCTATTAGCTAGGACTAAAATTTTGTGTAGAAATGGCGTGGGGTAGCCACTGTTTAAGCTGGTATTTACTTTTTATCCAGCATTTTTAATGCTTAGCAATAGTAGCCACTAGTCTATTAAAATTAATATGAAAAGACTGTATTACCCTTTCCTCCTCAAACGGAAATACACCGATGCATTCAAAACATAAAGACTTCGTATTCTTTGATGTTTTTAACTTGAAATATGTTGTGTATTTCCCAGTTCCCAGAAGTGTTAGAGAAGAGGAGACTGGCAATCCAGCTACTGAGGTGACACTATCTAAACAATGCTCAACTCAAAAAACAAAAACAAAGAGCCCAGGTAATTTAAGACCACTGTTTTGTGTGTATCAATATAATATTTTCTTTAGATTTTAATTTGCGCTTGTTCACTACTGTTATGATTGACAACGATGCTTTTGATTTTGAAAACAGCTGCTAATACAAAGATTGCGGATTCCGAGTCAAATGATGATAGTGACGAAGAAGTTCCTTATGATATTGATCTAGAGATAGAAATAGTCTCGCAAAATGTTGAACAGAAAACTCCTTCAGTCACTTCAGATGAAATACAAGTACTTGGTAGCAAGGAAATGTAGTCTTGAAGTCCTAAAGTTAAGTTCAATAGTTAAGGACACAAGTTCAAAAGTTAAGGACAGACAGTTCTTAACTTACAGTTACAAGTTCTAAAGTTAAGGACATGCAGTCCTTAACTTATAGTTACAAGTTCAAAAGTTAAGGACGGGCAGTCCTTAACTTACAGTTACAAGTTCAAAAGTTAAGGACAATAGGTCCTTAACTTTGATTTCCAAGTTCAAAATTTAAGGATAGATAGTCCTTAACTTACAATTACACGTTCAAAAGTTAAGGACAAGCAGTCCTTAACTTACAGTTACAAGTTCAAAAGTTAAGGACGCTTGGTCTTGAAGTTTGAGTTCCAAATTCAAAAGTTAAGGACATGTAGCCTTGAAGTCCTGAACTTAGAGTTCCAAGTTCAAAAGTTAAGGACATGTAGTCCTAAAGTCCTAAACTTAGAGTTACAGGTTCAAAAGTTAAGGACATGTAGTCCTGAACTTAGAGTTCCAAGTTCAAAAGTTAAGGACATGTAGTCCTGAAGTCCTGAAGTTAAGGACATGAGCAGAAGGGTATTTTCGTCCGGGCAGTTAAAGTTTATTAAAGCAGTGGCTAAAGACTAAAAATATTTTAAACGATAGCTTAAAAGTAAATACATGTGTTATTAGTGGCCAACCGTGCACTTCTTCCAAATTTTGTCGCGTTAATAAGTTTACATTACGTCTAATGTTTTCTAGAGTCCTTTTGTCATATTTGAGATAACCTATAAATAAAAAATATAGAATATTTCTAGTACTTTATTGTTATAATTATTATAATTGATAAGTGAAATTTTATATAACTGACCATCTACCCCAACTTGTTTGATATTGAAGCTTTATTGTTGTTATATTGTTTCAGGAAAAGATCATTTTTAGCCTGTGGCCAAACTAGTTACATCTGGTAGCCTATTTTAAGAGCATGTACAATTTCATTTTTCCTATTGCTTTTGAGTGAGATTAGGCCCAATCCCCCATCTAAATTAGGAAAAAAATAAATAAAAAATAGCATGATTTACAACGACTAATTGAAAATTAGCCACATTTTTAAAAGTAATCGAAATTTAGCCACTTTTATATGTAAAAATAAATTTGAACAAAAATATTCTTAAAATCCGGAAATATTACAGCATAATGTACTGGAGTTTGAATTTCTTTACAAATGAGATTCCAACATAATATGCTGGAATTTCATAATATGTAGGAAGTTTATACGCAGGAGCTCCATAATCTAGCATATTATGCTGAAACTTTTCGTGTTTCAGCTAGGGTATTTTTGTCTAGATTTTATCTTCGCATAAAATAGCGGCTATTTTTTAATGACTTTACAAATCCTGACTATTTTTCAATCACCAGTCCGAAACTGGCTAGCCCATACTATTTTGACTCTGAATTACCATACTGTTGGTTGAGCCCAATCCGTTTAACATCAAATGGCTTAATTCTTATCCAAGCTCGAGAATGGGCCTACCAAATGCAGCCCAAACCCTATCTTTCCCTTTTTCTCCCTGCCTAATAAAACCACTATAAACCTCTTATAAACCCTAACCCTAGTTGTTCCCACTCCACTATCCCAATTCCCACATAATATAAACATTTGGAGTTAGTTACAAAAACAGGGGCTGAGACCAAGAGAGAAGTTCAACCTCAAGCAACTTGTACATGGCGCTGTATCTACTGTACGAGTCGGCGTCTGGGTACGCGTTGTTCTTGGCTCATGGAATTGATGAAATTGGGCAGAACACGGAGGCGGTTCGCAACTCCATCACTGATCTCAATCGGTTCGGGAAGGTCGTAAAGATTGAAGCTTTTAACCCTTTTGAGTCAGCCCTTGATGCCCTCAATCAATGCAATGCCGTTTCTGAAGGTTAACAACTGTATTTTTTGCAGATAGAATTTGTTAATTTTGTTCTCTTTGTTCTTTTGTATAAATTTTATGTATAGTCACGTTTTGGGTGTCTGCATGTGTGGTTTTAGCTCTTTCATTTGATGGGGTTTTCAGTTTGTTTGAGTTTTGGCTGAGGTAGTGACATTGTGGTTGTGCTGCATGGTGACTAAAGTCTCATATTAAAAAAGAGGTATTTTTTAATTGTAGTTTGATTGAAGTAGAAGTGTCTGTTTTTTGGTGTTCCAAGATTTTCATGGGGTCAAACGATAGTGCCTTTGATGTATTGCAGGTTATTGTCAATTACTTCTTTTTATTTGTTGCATTAGCTAGGTCTTTATGCTCCAAAAAACCCCAGTTCTGAAATTCGAAAATTTAGAAGATTGCAATTGCATAGGATTTAAGTTCTATACATGTGCAATGTGTAGAATTCACGCTAGTAATGTGATTTTACTGCTTGTAGATTAACCTACTTTATTTTCCAGGTCATAAATCCACATTCACTACTGATGTTACCTTTAGTTGGGTTTTAAGTAACTTAATAGTGTTAAAATGCTGAGAAAATGTGGGTGTTCCAATTGTCTGACACATTGAGCTACTTGATACTTTCCCTCAGTTTTGTTCTTGTATTTATTGGTCTTACTGGATTTTTGGAATTGTGATTTCAGGGCAAATGACCGAGGAGCTAAGGAACTTCTTGGAGCGAAGTCTCCCAAAAGTCAAGGAGGGTAAGAAGGCTAAGTTCAGTTTAGGATTGGCAGAGCCTAAGCTTGGTTCTCATATCCATGAAGTAACTAAAATTCCCTGCCAAAGTAACGAGTTTATTCTTGAGCTTCTGCGTGGAGTACGCTTGCATTTTGAGAAGTTCATTGAAAACCTAAAGGTTTGTTTTCTTCCTCCATTTACCATGGAGTTTATCCTTGCCATAGTCCACTATGAAGTATCCCTGATTTTTTTCTCTCATCTGTTCAAGTGGTTTGGTTTTTCTATGAATATTGTTTGTTTTGGAATAAAAACAATGGGACAGGCACTTAGCCTGTCATAAATAAAAATAAAATTGAAGGAACAGGCACGCGAGCCTGATGAAATTTGAGAAACTTCAGATAGGTGACTTTTGCTTATTCTTTTGCACCTTTTCTTGTAGCCTGGAGATCTGGAGAAAGCCCAACTTGGTCTGAGTCACAGTTACAGCAGAGCAAAGGTCAAGTTCAATGTTAATCGTGTTGACAATATGGTTACTCAGGCAATTGTCCTACTTGATACTCTTGATAAAGATATTAATACCTTTTCCATGAGAGTCAGGTTTGTTTCTTCGTTGTCTTATCTCCACTTTGTGTGTTGTCAGTTTTAACATGATATATCCATATTATAATCAAGTTGGCACTAATGTAAAGTTACCTTTTTTATGCTTGATTTGTGGTCTCAAATGAATATATTTTGTTCACCCTAGAGAGCATAATTCATGCCTGTAGATGCATGGATAGTCTGATACAGACTTGTAATGTCCTTGCCATTCCTCTATTAGTTCAACTTATTTCTGTAACAGGTATAGCTATAAAGACATCTTAGGCCACTATTCGGTATTAGGTTCAATGTTCTTGCATCGCATACCTTTCTAGTTTCTGCAATACGCATGAAGTATATGTTTGTTCTGAATGCTACCCTCCATTTGATTTCTGATTTATTTCTCCGTCAAATACTTGTTGATGCAGAGAATGGTACTCTTGGCATTTCCCAGAGTTGGTGAAGATTGTCAATGACAATTATCTATATGCCAAAGTTGCAAAATTTGTTGATGACAAATCCCAATTGTCTGAAGACAAAATTCCAGACTTAACAGAAATAGTTGGAGATGAAGATAAAGCGAAAGAAATTGTAGAAGCTGCAAAAGCATCTATGGGTATGAGATTATCATTTCTCAAGTCACAGAAAGGATCAAAGGATGGTTATTCCTTCTGTTAACTTCTTTTGTTCTAATTTCCAGGCCAGGATTTGTCGCCAGTTGACTTGATTAATGTCAAGATGTTTGCACAGAGGGTAATGGACCTTGTCGAATACAGGAAGAATCTTTATGAATATCTTGTTGCTAAAATGCATGACATAGCACCGAATTTGGCTGCTCTGATTGGTGAAGTTGTTGGTGCTCGTTTAATTTCTCATGCTGGTAGTCTCACAAATTTGGCAAAGTGCCCTTCTTCTACCCTTCAGATCCTTGGTGCTGAGAAGGCACTCTTTAGGTAATCTACTCTTGTTAATTCTAGTTTGCACTTGCTGATCGTCTCATATATCAGGTTTTGCAGGTGGGTTGTGGTGCTGAGCCTATTTGGATTATTTTATTCAGCTATATATGATCCCAACATTTTGTCTAATCATATTCTGAGTGTCGATTCCTATCATCTGGTTTCAGGGCCTTGAAAACCAAAGGAAATACACCAAAATATGGACTCATATTCCATTCTTCCTTCATCGGCCGTGCATCTGCTCGTAACAAAGGTCGAATGGCTCGTTATCTTGCAAACAAATGTTCGATTGCTTCTCGCCTAGACTGTTTCTTAGGTCAGTCTTTGTTCCAGCAAACAATTCATTCATTAGTTGATGTTTTTTTTTCTCGTGCAGGATTTTGTTTCTTCCTTTTCTTTTTTTGCTTCACTTCTCATATTTTATCTACAGATACGAGTACTACTACTTTTGGGGAGAAACTCCGTGAACAAGTTGAGGAGCGTCTAGACTTTTATGACAAGGGGGTTGCACCACGGAAAAACATAGATGTGATGAAATCTGCTATTGAAACAGTCGAAGGCAAAGGTGAGTTGTGGGCGAATGAAGCTATTCATCCTAATGAGTTACCATCTGTATACTGAACATTCTAAATTTCCTAAGCTTTGAGGCGAAGATATAGACTAACATTGTTCAAACCAATGGAATTGGTACAAAGTGTACCTGCACAGTGCACATTCTTGACAATGTGTTGCCGATATGATGAAAGTTCTAAACGTTGTATCATGCTGCAGTTGTACTTGTTCAGTAAATGCTACCTAGTCAGACTTTATTTGCATGCATGACTACATGTAGACTAAATATGCTTTTTGCTTATTGGCTGAACATGTTCGAACTAATTCCTAGAATTTTGTTGGATATCCTTGTTTTTGCTTCTGCATTGAGGTTGTATGACACATTTGCGCTGTGCTGCAGATACAGAAATGGATGTTGATGAGCCTTCAGCAAAGAAAAGCAAGAAAAAGAAATCCAAAGTTGAGGTGGTGGAATATGCTCAACCCATGATTGAGGATAACCCACTTGTCACAAATGGTGATGCCTCTGAAGAACCAAAGTCTGAAAAGAAGAAGAAGAAGAAGGAGAAGCGGAAAACAGAACAGGAGCCAGAGCATGAAGAGGATCAGACCAATGGTGTTCCTGAGGATGGAACAGCAAAGAAAAAGAAAAAGAAGAGTAAGGAGGAAAATGGAGAGGAACTCCAAGCTGCAAGCGAAGTTAAAAAGAAGAAAAAGAAGTCCAAAGTCCAAGATGATGAATAAAGATACAATTTTAGCCACCCTTGATCTTCTTATTTTGTTTGTCTTTCTCACCTTGCCTGTATGCTCCGCCCTCAAACTCTTTTTGTAATCCTAGGTATCTGTGTCATCTATTAGTTTTGTTCCTGAACTAAGTTATTGCTAGAGAGAGCCATGTATCAAATGCTCATCTTCTCTATTAACAGATTGGCCTTGGTGATAACTTTCCTTTGATGTGAGGTTGGTTCACTTGGATTTATTTATTGTATCGGTTCTTGTTTAGATCCTTTTTAAAACATAAAATCATGATAAAAAAATCGGAGTTATTGTGAAATCAATCTTGCTAAATTGTTTTTTGTTTTTAGTTAGTCTTTTCAAAGCAGATTAAAATCATGAATAAAGAAAAAATCTATATCGTTAAACTTCATGCTCACTGAATACTTCTGGAGCAGGGCTACCCCAAAAACAACCCTGTTTTTCTTCTTGTTTTTGTGTTTATCGCGGAATCCTAACGATCATTAGCAGTTTCAATAAATCTGATCCGTATATCACATCTGTGTAGTGTATATGGCCAAACTGATTGAATTGAAATTGGAGCCAAAGCTCAAAAAATGTAAGCTCATAATGTATGGAGAAATTCTTGGTTAAAACAAAGAGACGTCAATGTTTAGCTGTGACAGAAATGGCTCCATGAGATCAGGGTATTTGTTGCCAAAGTTCCAAGATTTGTAGATACAAGTATAAAGCTCAGCAGGGATTTGCACAGGCAGGTCCACAGAGTATATTGAAGATGGTATACAATAAATGTAATTGCTGCTTAATAGGTTCCCTAGTTATATTCTGACATATTTCTTTTGAGCGCCTTCTCCAGAAATGGCTCACGAGCAACACGTAGGGGACGATAAGTAGGAGGAAGCCGAACAGAACAAGTATTCTTTGAACTAGCATCTTCCAAAACAACATCCCAAAATGGATTGACAATATCTTTCTCTCCTCTAGCATCTTCACAACTTGGTTCTATTATCTGCACTTTTGGCCCTTCAACATGCAGAATTTTGAGCCCAAACTCTAGAATTGTGATTCCATCTCCTGAGGTAACTGTGATTTCCAGAATATCATCACTGCCCAACTGATTCTCAAGTTTCCAATGGCTTAACCAAATCATTCCTTGTTTCCCTTCCGGAACTCCATAGAACAAGGGCTGGTAAGACCATTTCAAACTCCGAGTTAAGTTATTAACTATAATGCACGGGCAGTCAAAAGTTGATTCATATGGTTTATTTTCCACTGGCCGATATCGAATGGGTCCCCCTTGAGCTTTGCGCATGGCAAGAGGAGCTATTCTGGAAGGTGGAGTTAGGCGTGGGGGCCGGTGAACACTGAGACCAAACGTGGAACGCTTGTACACAATGCAAAAACTCAAGCCTTCAATTCTGGAATTACAAGTAGGTACTTTGAAAGAAGTATGCGATTCCTTCGTGTATTTTGAGCTGAACCAAGAAGGAACATGTTCACCTGGCAGAAAAGTGCTAAAGACACCTGGTTGGTACAGTACCTGCAAAAAGAACAGATGAACTTTTAATTGTTCTTGTCTATGTAAATATTCAAGGTATGTACTTCAACATCAGTATATATATCCCATTATCCTGATCGCCTAAGTAGCACGGACTCTTCATTTGTGGTGCCGCACCTGTGTCGACACTACACCGACACTAATATGGGTGTGGAATACATATACGGTATCTAGCCAATCAACATTAGGTACTTTGACCACAAACTACGGAGAAACTAGAGATAAGATTTGGCATTTTGATTTCTCAAGACAAAAGCTACTGTAGATTTCGAGATGACTACCTACAACTTGAGAATAAAGATTTGAGTTATTGCACTCTAAATGCTACATGTAAGTTTTTCACATAATGTCTGATAATTTTCGCATATTTTTATAGCTCTACTGTTAGATATAGTCGAATCCCCGCATCCATATTCATACCTGGATCCGTAACCCCCAATCTTAAAATTTAGATCATGAAGGATCCGACTTCTAGATCCGCACCCGTATTGGATACCCGCACTCGAGGCCGAGTTAAAGCAAAGAAAGAAGATTATTAACCAAGAAGCAAAATCTGCAGCTTACTGTTCACCAAACTGAAAAGAAAAAAAAAATGACGAGCAAGACATACCTGAAGAACAACTTTCTTTGTCTTCCTTGTTGGAGTCCACCCTTTACCATGAATTTTGTAGTAACTCAGGATATTAGACGTAAGATTGATCATGATATTATCCATAGAAGCCAAGTTCGACAAGCCCAACTTGCACAGCATCTCTGCCTCTGTATTTCTTAAGGGTTCTAACTTGAAATTTCCATCTATTTCAACTAATTTAGCACAATTTGACACAAGCAAATCCTTCAGTCTAGATGATCTTGATTGATATGATATTTTCTCTAACAACCAGCAATTAGTAACATTGAGATGTTCTACATTGGGAAGCCCTATGAGCGATCTGAGCTTTTCACAGCCTTCCACTTCTAGCTTCTGAAGTCCGGTGAGATAAATTATGCCCTTTGGTAGACTGCAAATTGGATTTTCGCTCAAATCTAAGTTTTGCAATAAGGAGAGGCTACTGAAAGCAACTGGAAAAGCATCATCGGATAGATTACAGTTGGCAAGACTCAGAGTAACCAAGGAATTAGGTAAACTAATATGTGAAACTTTAGGACAAATTTTCCCTTTCAGCATCCAGGACCGCAGAAATCCATACCACGGTTGGACATCTTCTGGAGTAGAAATCATTTGGTGAACTGCAATTTCATCAGCATAAAGCTCTCTCAGTGAATCCATTTTATCTAGATTCATCGGAACATATTCAAGATTCGAGCAACCAGAGATATTTAGTGTCACCAGACATTTTAGCATGCAAATGCTATCTGGAAGTCTCTGCAGATTTTTGCAATTTTTGAGATTCAAAAGAATGAGTGATTCTAGACATCAGATGGTCTCATGAAGCTCAATCAAGCTTGTACAATATCGAAGGATCAACTTTTCAAGATTGGGGAGTCCTGAAAAATCAGGTGTTCTTAGAAGCTCGTGGGAATGGCTGAGATCGAAAATCTTCAGATATTTAAGGAACTGAATGACCAAAGATAGAAATGAAAACCGAGTTAAACAAAATTAAGTAAGTTTCTGCTAAAGCTTAAAGAATGAAGCACATAATAACACACCTTGACTCCATGCCAAATCTTCCTCAAGCTGCTACGGTGTAATTCAATCACTACAAGGGTCTCCAGAGGAAAATCAATTGGCATGCATTCAAGTTGCAGCTCAGACCAGCGCAACCATCTTAATCTCTTAGGAAAAACATCAAAAGATCCTTGAAGCTCAACGTGATCGAATTGAAGCAGTCTTAACTTTTGCATATTTGCAAATACATCAGTTTCCAGAACCAGCTCATTTGTGGCTTCTTTGGTGTCTGACAAATGCCATGGAAAAAAATCAAACCTTTTCTGTTTGAATTGAACTCTCTGAGGATTAGAATAGTTGAGAAAGTTTTTTGTTTTGTGTTTCTTGAAATCATTGGCGGAAAAGCTTGAGCTAACTATGTCACTTTCCTTGAGCATATCCATGTCAAGGATAATGCCTTGAATTGTTTGAGTGGCCTATTCAGGTAGAGGAAAGAAAATAATGAGTAAACGCAAGTAGGCATTAAGTAGGGGATGCAAAAAATATGATGAACATAAACAGGTCTTTTCAGCTTGCACTTTTCCCAAACTCTAGACTCAGATTATTACTTTAATATTCTAACCAGGTTCAAAGACCATGATTATTTTTATAAAGTAGTTGTTCATACAAATTCAGACAAGCTTTTTGATTTTTAATACCGAGCATATGTTCACTTTGCTTTAACAAATATTTTCGCACTACCATTCACTATAGGCCCAAAAAAGAAGTGAAGGATACTTAGTGCCCATTTGGACATAAAATTTGATGGAAGATTTTTCCAAAAAAATTCACTTTTTTTCGAAATCAGCGTTTGTTCATATAATTTCCAATTTTCACTTGAAGACGCATTTTGGAAATTTTTTAAAATTTGAAAAACTGTAAAAAGCTGTTTTTCAAAATTTTCACACAAATCACTCACAAAACTTCAAAAACAACCCAAACTGAAATTTAAGTCCAAACACAACTCTAAATTTCAAATACCATTTTTACTTGGAAAAAATTTTCACCATTTTTTCGAATTTTACAATTCTTATGTCCAAACACCTACTTAGAAATGAGAACTTCGACTCCAGAGGACGGATTTAGATATTTTTGGAAGAATAAGAATCATTAGCTCAATAAATGAAATTTTACAAATATTGCTGGTTCAAGAAGATATAAGTGTGAACCAAAGGTGCTCCTCATCTGCAACCCATTTCATTAAACTTAATGAGAACTATGTTAACTACTGAATCAACACGAATAGCACTAATTTTAGCAAATGATCAGCTATCAGTGAAAAACAACTTAATTTCATTGAATCCCTACTATAAGAGCCATATAAGAGAGCATTCCTTACACGGTTCTGGATTAACACATTAAAGGAATCCTTTGAACGCCATAGTCTAGAGCGTTTCCCAGGCTCCACTGGTGATTCTTGGCGAACAATGTCCCTTCCCATATCTCGAATCATTTGATGCATAATCAACATGTTAGACTTACCAACTTTTATAAAATTTCTGTCAATGAGATTCTCAATTCCAATTACAGTGTAAAAGTTGCACCTATTGAGAATAGCTACTGCTAGATCTCTGTCCTTCCCAATGAAAAAGCAAGCTAGGTGGAGAAATAAATTTTTATCATGATCATCCTCCAGAGATTCGTAACTTATTGTTAATTTCCTGAGAATTTGATGGTTCGGAATTGTCTCCAATTTCTGTATTGTACTTTTCCAAATGTCTATGTTTCTTCCTGCCAAAGTAGCACCAAGAACTTCAAGTGCTAATGGAAGTCCTCCACAATGGATTGCTACTTGTTCTGAACACATTTCAAAACCTTTAATAGGACAAACTTGACCAAATGCATGCCAACTTAAGAGCTCAACCGATTCATCTCTGTTCAAAGCTTCAAACTCATAAATCTTATGCACATCAAAAGGCCTAAGCAATCTCTTGTTCCTAGTTGTCACAATGACTTTACTACCAGGATATAACAAGTCCTTCATTCCCAGTAGAGCATCCAATTGATCACGGTTATCTACATCATCAAGAACAAGAAGGATTCTTTTACACCTCACAGCATCTCTCATCTCAGTCATTCCCTCATCCACCGAAAACATAGCTTTCTTCTTTCTTTTGCAAATATCAGAAAGAAATTGCCTTTGAAGAGTAACTAAACCTTTACGGTGTGTTGAATTTTCTCTAATGTTGGACAAAAAGCTGCTACCATCAAACTTACTGAAGTTCAAATTATACACATACTTTGCCATTGTTGTCTTACCTATTCCACCGATGCCACAAATAACAAGAGTGTCAACATCAGTAGATCCATCCTCGAGCCATGAGTCAATCTTTTCAACACGCCGTTCTATTCCAATCAGATGAGGGCAAATATACAGGACTGGCCTGCTCAGTTTATTCTCAACCACTTTAAGAATCTTCTGGATGAATTTGGACACGTGTCTGAAATTGTTTAACAAAATGGAAAAGGAACCAACGAAAAGTTACTCATTAAGTTTTTGGAATCGAGAACCAAATCTTGCTACACGAATGATGGAAACACAGAGGCCTAATAGAGTGTACAGAAACCGTTACTAGAAGGATTAAAGGGCAGCCCGTTGCACAAAGCATCCCGCACGCAGGGTCGGGGGAAGGGCCGCACCCCCAGGAGTGTGATGTATTAAGCAATTAGAAGGACTAAGATAAAAATATATTAAGCAATTAGAATAAAGATAATGGTATGGAAAAGTCTAATACAGACTAGAGCTTCTCCTTTGTCCACAAGGAAGTGAAGACAAAACTGGAACCAAAAGGTCTTTCTTTTTTGTATATCTTTTTACATTGAAGTACCATCTTGTTTAGAAGCACTTCTTGTTTTCCCATTTCACAAGGTGAGTGTTTACATGGTAACAATTGAAATGTTTAGAACTCTAGTGTTTGATTGAGAGCCATACTTGCTTTAAGTCTGTAGATGTCTGGGCACAGATCTTGGAATATCAAGCATAGAAGACACTCAAAGTTTCCATCAATTTAAGTTACTACTATATTGGCATATCTTTGACAGGATGTGACTATTACGTAAATCATCTTCCCCTTCGTAATTTCGTTTAATGACAGCCCGATGCACAAAGCATCCCGCGTTTATGTATGGTCCGGGGAAAGACCGCACCTCAAAGGGGTGTGATGTAGGCAGCCTACCCTGATGCAAGCATCGATGGCTAATTCGCTCGAACCCGTAACCTATAGATCACACGGCGACAACTTTTCTGTTGCTCCAAGGCTCCTATTCTCATAATTTAGTTTAATACTCAAGAAAAATGTCACAAGTGTATTTAAAGTTAGTGAACTCACCCATCAGCTTGGTTTTGTAAGACCATTCCACCCAAGTCTGCAACTTCTTTGAGTGCTTCCTTCCATTTTCTAACCCTGGAATTCCCCTCATTTTCACTTTGATTCCCTCCCTGATTTTCATGCCTATCAAATGCTTCTCCAATTCTCCCCTTCTGTTTCCTAACATCAGAAGGATCCACGTGGTAAAATATGGGCAGAACTGCACGTCTTGCCATCCTTTTACAATCCAAGATCATTACCAACTCATCAAGACACCAACTTGAACACACATAATCATTTGAGAAGACAATAACTGAAACCCCAGATTCTTTAATACCCTTTTGCAATTTTAACTTGATTTCTTTACCTCCCTCATTTTCATCACCACAGCTTCTTAATGTTACAAAACCTGCTCCCACCAGAGCTTCATAAAGATGATCTGCAAAATTATTGCCGGTGTCTTTCGCATTGAAACTCAAGAACACTTGAGATCTCAGTTCAGTAGACATAGAGCAAAGCTCAAGAAACTGGAATTGATGATTTGAGGCTAAAAAAAATTACAGCTAAAGTTTACATAAAGAAGGTGGGGAGAGGGAAAGTCAACGTTTTACCAAAGAAATAACAAAAACAGAGACTTTCAGACTTTAGGATTATTGTTTTGTGATTGTCCTCGGATGTGCGTGCGTTCTTTTTATCAATTTATTACTCAAATAATCACGCTGACCGTCTAAAATTATGGACTAAAGTTATTTTTCTTTCGTTTATAAATAACTCAGATTTTTCCTATTGCACACACATAATTACTTATCAAACTTTTCCGTAAAAAAATATGACTTAACAGTTCACATAAACTTTTTATATTTTTTGACCAAATAAAATAATTAACACCCAAACAAAATATAGTAAATTTACTTGTACACCCAATTCAATACACTAGAAATAAAATTCACGACTAAATAAAATTAAACGTTAAAACGCATGCATGTGGTAAATGCATCTCTTCTTCTTCTTATAAAAACATTTTTTTTTCTCATGGTTTTACTCTAGTTTTATAAAATAATAATAAGTACGAGGTTTAGGACGAAGGACTAGAGTGACGGGTATTCTTTTCCCAATGACTTATATTTTTTTTTTTTCCCGATTTTTCTTCTACTTTTTATAAAGTAATAATGGGTGCGAGATTAAGGACTAGAGTGAAATCATGGGAAAAAATTATTTTTTATAAGAAGAAGAGAGATGCAGATGCGTTTAACGTTTGACTTTATTTAGTGGTTGGATTTTTTATTTTTAGCGGGCTGAGTGTTAATTATTTTATTTGGTCAAAATATCCATATGGACTGCCACGTCATATTTTTCACCGAAAAGTTTGATAATTCTAGTTGAGTGACCATTTGTGTGCAATAGGAATAGCTGAATGACTTTTTGTTACAAATGAAAGAAAAGTGACTTTAGTCTATAATTTTAGATAGTCGAGTGATCGTAATTGACTCTCTTTCTATTGGTATGCTATTCATTGCAACGTTAGAAAACATTTCAATAGTGACTAATTTCTAAGATTTAATATAAATTGTATAATCTTTAATTTTGTGAAGAATGTGATGCAAATAATAGGAAGCAAATTGTAAAACATGGAAAGCAGTGCATTGTTAAGAGACAACTTGTTAAATTAATCACCACCTTCTTTTATAATCTTCTTTTTTTATGTGATGCAAATTAATTTTTGTAATTTTTGTCCTTTGGAAATTCAACTCTCAGCAACAAGGTGTTCAACTAGCCAAAAGCCAACCATTTGAATGACTAAAATTTCCAAATTCGGAGTATATTATTTCACCGTATACGGAAAAGGAGGTACAGGCGTACAACTAATTATTCTTAAGATGCTATTAGAGATTAACCAGTACTTATTGTGTTATAAAAGTTTGAACTAAAATCTTAGTAACTTCAATCTTTAGGATAATTCAAATTATTTTTGTCCCGAAAAATTAAACAAAAAAGATTTGTAAAAATAATGCAAATTCAGAACTCCCATGTTGGCTTATTTCCAATATATCTCAATCACTTAACTATTTTATTGATGACATAAGAAGATAATTTTACAAAGTTAAATTACGCGTGAATATATTTTTTTTTGCGAGGTTGTGTTTTCAGAGCATAGAACCCAGTGAGCAAGAAGACGACTGGGAAGTCACCACGTGGCTCTCAACTTTACAGTAACACCATCCTTTAATACTAGCCCTCTCCGCACCTCTTTCTTTCTTCTCTTCACTTTCGAGCTTATTAGGCTTCTCGAGGGTTTTATCTCAAGGGCCTGTACATTACACCTAAGGTAAACTTTCTGTTTGTTAATTTGCTGCATTTGTTTTAGTGAGTGAAACGCCAGATGGTAAAGCTTCAGTGTTTGCTTTATCTTACTTAATTGTTTGATGGGTTTTCAAGGGACAATCAAAATTTTAGTCGGTTAAAGTGTTGTGGCGTTGGGAGTTCTTTTTAAATCTTTAGTACATTTTGTGGTTTGAGAATGTTGTATTCCTAGCTTCTTGAAACTGTGAATTGCTAGTAAATCAAGTCTCTTGTATAGATTTCTTCTGTTGTAACTACTTAAGTCATTACTTATGAGTTCCCTTTTTAATTTAACTTAGTTTTAGCGCGATTCTTGTTTTTTAGCGGAAAAGAGTTCTTTTTAGATTTGTAAGTATAATATACTTGATTTCTTGGTCAATTGAAGTGTTTCACTTTCTCAAACGCATTTTTGTTAATTTTAGCAACATCTTTCTACAGTCTGTTCTGTCATGTGGCCTACAAAATTATCTATTGATCTTAGAATTTGGTGTTACTTTGCGAGCATCTTCTTGATATCATTTTGGTTGATATTCAGATTCTTTTTTTAGACAGAGAGATTCAGATATTTGCTTTATGTTAATCTGTAATCGTCGGTGATGTCTCCAAATTGTTCATTCTATCATTGCTGCCATCTATTAGGTCTTTTTTTGTGTGGAGGATTTTGGTTGTTGTTAAGTGAAAGGGATTTTCTAAATATGTATGTATACAATGATACCAGTTGATATGATTTTGGTTTAAGTCCTTGCTATCTCACAATGCATTGATCTTATTAAGTATTTATCTGTGTCTTTTGCCTGTAGCAGCTGCAGTAGCCTTTGGGTATACCTTCTCTGTTACTATTATGGATAATTTCAGAGGTTTTGGGTTGGGCAAAGCATTTAGGAAACAGAGGACTAATCTGTATCGCCGGCCTCAAAATGAGTCCCAGATGCTTCTGGATTGTCCTGACAATTCATCAATTTCATCAACGCCGCAATCTGATAGTTTGAGCAGAGCATCCAGTCATGACATTGTTGATTATGGTAATATTTCAGGAGCATCATATAGTAACCTCAGTGGCACGGAGACTGCCATGAATCAAGGTGTGGAAGATGGAAACTCTGGAGACTTCCGTTCCAGTGATACTGAACAAAAGGATGGTCAGATAGATATGAACAGATTTAGTGAGGGATACGTCACAGCATCTCATATAGAAGATCCCCAAATAAGCGGAACTGTGATTTGCAATAACCATTCTGGACTGCATGGCATAGTATCAGATGGAGCTGGGAGTGACAATAAAGTCAAGACAGTGAAACTCAAGGTTGGCGGTGTTACAAGAACAATACACACTTCTGTTGCTGGATCCTCTTCAACAAAGTCTTCCTCCTCTTCAGATGCTCCCCAACCATGGCAACCAAAGGTCATTATTCATTGACCTGTTGTTAGCACTCCATTGCACACATTTCATGCTATATGAAACTTTAGTAAACACATCATACTGACTGGGGATGCACCTTGGTCTAACACTAAAGAAATGGTGTTGCTTACCATTGGTATTTACCAGATGTTGCATAGAAGATTGTAACCTAAATGGTCTTGGTCTAAGGTGCCAGATTAAGGCTCTGGTCCTAAAGGGCATGGGTTCAAATCCCATGTGTTAAACATAACCTAATGCATGCCAGGATCTGCCTTACAGAAAACGTACCTGATGCGGAAGACACTATTGTAAAGAAACAATGAAAGCCTTGTAGCAAAAGTTGTTTCTCGCCCCTTGCCCTAACTTACGTTACCGTTTAGTTACAAACTTTCTCTATCTTGTCTTGAATGAGCTTGTCATGTTGAAAGTTCTCTAGAGCTTCGTAGTCTGTCCTGTCAGCAACTCTTGAGCTTCTTTAAGTGGTTTTCTTTTTTTCATGGCTGCAAAATCCAAGTTCGTGGCCTGTGGGGACATCAGCTTGCAGTCTCTTTCCCTTGATAAAAGTTTAAACTTAAAAGCCACCAGCTAAGTCCATAAGAATGTGACCGTCCCCCCCCCCCCCCCAAGACCGAAAAGAAGACATTTATTAGATTTCTTGGCGTACTGGTGATTAGTGTCGGCAGAGGCTAATTTGAGGTCTGCTTTTCATATTTTGTAGGAGAATACAGGTGGACATCATCCCTCTTATACTGGCAAGGCAATTGGCTTACGAGGTATCCCCTGGAAGGATTTTGCTAAAACTGGTTTTAGCATCAGGAGAGTGGATTCCTTGCAGGATCAGTTACCTGGGCAGATTGCCCCTTTGAAACAATTTAGAAAATATAAACCAGTTCATAAAAGCAAACCTGTGCTTAAAAGACATTTATCAGATGATGAAGAAGATGATGATGATGATGAGATCCGTTACCTGGAGAAGCTCAAGTCTTCCAAGTACTCTGCTATTTATAGTGCTGGCTATGAGGGTGTTGATGAACCTGGAAGTAAAAAGGAACGGAAGATATCAAGGGTGTTAAGTCAAACTACCAATGGTTATGGTGCAGGTATTAGTGATTACAACTCGCTCAAAGCACGTAAAGGGATGAAGAAATCCAAATCAGCTAGAGAATCTCAGGATACTGACTCTGAAGAAGGAGCGGTGCTTTCTGATACTGAGTTAGAACCCAAGAAGAAGCAACAACGAAAGGAATTCATTGATTTCTCAGTGGATGGTGGGACAAAACTGGCTGTCACTACTCGCCAACAGGCAATTCAAACTGGAAAAGATATTTCTTCCAGCGCAGGCTTGAGTGCAATTGGATTCCCGCATGGGCTTCCACCTCCACCACCTAAAAGTATGTTTCCCTGTCTTCTGTGGATTACATGCTTTAGCTCAGGATCAGCTGGTAAATTCATTTTGATCTGTTTGCAGAACAAAAGGAGAAGCTATCTGAAGTGGAGCAGCAGTTGAAGAAAGCTGAGGCTGCACAAAGACGGAGAATGCAAGCTGAAAAGGCTGCTCGAGAGTCTGAGGTTTATACCTCTTGCTCTAGTTTATGTGCTTATGTTGATATAGCTTCCGTACAGCTATGTAAGTTCTTTACATGTATTGATTTTTACAGGCTGAAGCAATAAGGAAAATCCTTGGTCAAGATTCTAATAGGAAAAAGCGAGAAGATAAACTTAAGAAGCGACAAGAGGAGTTAGCACAGGTGAGATGCAGCACAAGTCGAGCATCTTGAATTTCAAAGTTTATTGTAGCCCCTTCTACTTTATTGTTTTTGGCAATTCCATAGGATTTATTAAAAGGGAAGCCCAGTGCACAAAGTATTCTGCGTTCACGTAGAGTCCGGGGAAGGGGGCGCACTCAAGGTATGTGATGTAGACAGCCTACCCTAATGCAAGCATTAGTGGCTACTTCCATGGCTCGAACCCGTGATCTATAGGTCATACGGAGACAATTTTACCATTGTTTCAAGGCTCCCCTTCTTCCGTAGGATTTATTACGGGTCAAAATTTTAGCAATTAACATATTCGCTGCTGCTTTCATTTTTTCTTCCTTCTTGCCTTTTTCATTTCTTCTCCTCTCCCCCTTGACCATCTATGGGAATGGTTCCTTTTAGTTCATTCCTTTCTCTGGTCGCCGTCCATAGTAATGGCAAGAAGTATCTTCTTCTTCCCTTCAGCCACTCCTGCTCCTTGCTGCTTAAAATAGTCTTCCATTGTCTTTTAAAGTGTCTATGACATCCTTCAATGAGCACATCTGGATCATGTGTGGTCATTTCATGCACTTCTAGAATTAGAGAAGAAGCTGTTAATATTTAGAGAGAGTAATTTCTTGATAAGGAGTCAAACGCTACAATGTTAAGCTTTCTTCTGCACTCCACTCTTTATTATATATCACAAATTTTCTTTTGCACATATGTTTATTCATTCAGGAAAGGAATGCAACTGCTACTGCACTGTCATCTAGTACTATCAGATGGGTCATGGGTCCTTCTGGTAATGTTGTGACATTTCCTAATGAGATGGGACTCCCGAGCATATTTGAGCCTAAGGCTTGCAGGTGATATATTCTTTAGAACGAAATGCTTATTCGTGAAGTTTGGATGCTTAGAGTCGTTAGCTTGCGGACCTTTTTCCAATATTCAAGTTTTCCCCCTTGTGTAACACTGATCACTAACTTATGTTACCTTTTATTTGGGGTTTTATCTGGCTTTTCAGCTATCCTCCACCTCGCGAGAAATGTGCTGGTCCATCTTGTATGAATACGTATAAATACCGAGACTCCAAATCAAAACTTCCTCTCTGCAGTCTCCAGTGCTACAAAGCAATACGTGAGAAGATTCAACCTCTGAGTGCTTGTTGATTGTGCTGAGCTCCTCCGGACCTTATACTGATAGGTACTTGGCCTATTTTTTGT
Organism: Nicotiana attenuata; assembly: GCF_001879085.1. Taxonomy (NCBI): domain Eukaryota; kingdom Viridiplantae; phylum Streptophyta; class Magnoliopsida; order Solanales; family Solanaceae; genus Nicotiana; species Nicotiana attenuata. Next base: position 88,399 of record NW_017670722.1, on the reverse strand, counting down.
AGAGAATCATGTGGTGGATGTTTTGCATACCATCTTATGATTCTTATCTCATACTTCTGCTGGCATAATCTATCGCTTCAGCTGGAGTTGTTCGTAGTAGTGTACAGTATCGAACCAGCAAAGCTGGTTACATTAGATTATATATGACTTTAGTCGATCCAGTTATCATAACTGGCATTGAAAACAGGGACTTAAGGTCTAAGCATTTTGAGTCGAATGGTAGTTTAAATGCAGTCAAATACTTTGAAGTCGAATGTCAATCTAAATACTGTCATGCTGTGAATACACTTTTTGATGCTGTAATCCTTTCCTTCAACAGTTCAAGGGAGGAGGTCCTGTGTGAAAAAAAAAAATATTAACGAGGGTCTGTGCATCTATTCTCCCGAATTTTGTCCTTTTCTCCAGAATATTCTATCATAGAATTTTTTTTTCTTTTTCGGCACTATAATTTTGTTAAGTAAATTTATAAAATTTACTGAACTGACTTCAATATTAACTTTATGCTTTAATTTGACAATGTACAAATGTCTCTTTACCTACATTTTTGTCCATGTGCAGTTTGATGAGTTTCATATATGATCATATGTCACAAGTATTCATTAACCCAAGTCTCTGCAAAACTATAGGTAATTGTAAATATATCGTACTTAAAAATTTTGATTTCTCCTATTACCATTATTTGTTCAAATACATCATACCTTCGACATCTTAAATTTAACATCTCACAGCACTGGTAGATTTATCCATGGGTTTGCAGATTTGGCAGAAACTACTATTCTGGGGTCAAACCAGATATGTGTGAAAACAAGTGTAAGCAATCAGATATAATATTTCACAACTCAATCTCTCAATTCTTGATTCACCCATGTCTCCGAGGCTATACTTGGTTTACATGTGGGATTAAATGCAGAATTGGTAGTACAATGTGCATTTAACACATGGACGGATATATAGTAGTATAAGTTATCGATTAGGTCGAACCCGATAGCTTTGGCGCATATCCTATATGTGTTGAGAAAATCTATTGTATTTCTAACTCGGCCACTCAAAGAGTCAATGCGTTCAATGACATTCTGAACTTATAAAATTTAAATTTTCGATCCGCCTTTGATTTAACATGTTTAGGTTATCCTATCGTGGAATTTTTGGCTGTACAATATTAAGCATGTACAATATTAAATAAGAAAACGTTAGTGTGCTTAATAACGATCCTCCAACAAATCGAGCCTTTAAGGACTTGGTCTTATTAGCATTCCTACTTCACATAGTCAATCATTAGCATAAGTGTTGAATTATGGTTGAATGATAGAGTATGAGATTTGTGGTCTATATATGGAAGGAATGGGGGTTGGTGAGGATCGGAGGTCCAAATTCAAGTATAGTTTTCTTTCAATTCATGTTCTTGATATTTAATAGAGTGGGCAATGGGGCAGTTGAGGCATGTTCATGTAACATCACTTCATGGCCACCTTTTTAGGTTATCCTCCTCTAACTAATTTATAGTACATAAATTTATTTTGGCCTAAACACTATGAACTATAATTAAGTTTTTATTTTATATCCATAGTTTTAAAGGAATAACACTATTTTCGAATAGTAGAAGTATCCTTATCAACCTGTAAATAGAAATACTACTTTCTGCTATGCAAATGCCTTCATAGACTCTCTCGTGCAGTAGAATTTTTAGCCGTATATATATATATATATATATATATATATATATATACTATTTGGCTAATAGTTTAGTTGTTCCTCTGAGGAATTCAATCTGGGCAGCTAGAAAAGGAGAGGGGCGGTGTGTACAAGGCCGCGCCCTGGAAGGAATTCACCGCTCTATGGCTGACCGCCAAATCAAAATGAGATGGGACGGCCGTTCAGAGACCGCAGTGGGACTACCATAGGAAAGCCCTTCCAATTTTCACCGATTCCGGCTTACCTTCCAAAGTCAAACGGTTGTTCTTCTTTCTTCTACACATGCGACGGCGACAGAGAAGAGGGGCCAACTTCTTTCTCCTTTGCCTTGCTCAATCTTCCTTTTCGTTGTGGTGCTTCAGGATTTTAATGTACTGCGTCTAAGATCAGAACGAGCTTGCCAGCGGACCACTACCATCCCATTCTTGAGTGAGTTGGAGAGCACCATCTTATCCACTGAACTAGCTAGAAGCTATCGCTTCGGGTCGAAGCACTAGTGAATGCTTGTACTTTGCGCACACACCCAAAAAACAAATGAAAGAAAATTAAGATTTAAATTGAAACTAATACCTATCGCTCTCGTAATGTTTCAATTGAAAAATTAAATGTAAGAAGTCTCCCTCGTGGCACATTGACTTGGAGTATCGTTTATTTATTGATGGCTGTTTATGTGTCTAGTAATGCAATTTGGCTGCTTGCTTTTGGAGGTTATTTGGTACTAAAACAAATCTAATCTATTGTGTCATAACTTTGGTACTCACGCTGATGTTTTCTTGAAATCATATATATATATATATATATATATATATATATATATTGCGTTTCTCCAGATTCTATTTACATGTCTAAATCTTTTATTAGGTGGCGAAAGCAACATTTACATTTAATGCTGAATAAGAAGGGCTGGTTTATATTGTTTTGTTTAACATTATTTTTCAAGTTTAGGTTTGTGATTTTAATCAGGCAAAGACAAAGAGGACACCAAAAAAAAAAAAAAAAAAATAGAAGAAGATGGTCAACGAGGTCTAATTTTAAATGTCCTTGTAATATATATAAACTCTCAGTTTCAAGGTTGAGGTGAAGGTTTATATTTTAGTCAATCAGTGGGACCAAAGTATATGACTTTTCTCTCCACCTGCTCAGGGTAACATAGATTACATTTAATTTAGTAATTTTTAATTTCACTATTTCCTCTGTCTCCAGCGTACCAACAATTGTATAATTACTCCATTATTTACTTAATCTGGATAAGAAATACTCCATTATTTAGTAATCTTTCTATGGTACACATTCTCCATTTCTTAAATGATTGGCTGGGTAACCATTTCACCGAGGGTACAGTGTCAAAGTCGCATTAAAGCGCATGGATTACAGTTGGTGCAATAAATATAATCAGCTTCAGTTTTTATGTAATCATCTCTATTTATTGATTTAAAAATCTTTAGTTTGGCGTTAAAATAATATAACTAAAGTTATATCCTCCTGTTGAGTAGGAATTTGTCCTTTTCGAACATGTTCCAAAAATATCATATTTTCTACTGAAAAGTGCTTGGTTATAGTGAATTTTTGGTTTACTGAAAATAAATTGATACTTATCCCTGCCAACAACGAGAGAGTAAATTGAAGAGTTTTGCATGTAAAAAAATGTGCTACATAAAAAATTACTAAGAGTTTTTTATATTAGTATTTTCCAATTTACTTTACTGGTCGATAAGAAAGTAAAGTCATAAATTGGTAAGAAATGCTATTATACGTAATATTTTCATAATTGATAAATGACTCAACGTATTGAATAATTTTTTAGTGAGGAATTATTTTGCAGTTGAAATACAATTATAGACTCTTAATATGTGACCATATAGTACAGAACATGATAATATTGTTGTAAAAGTATTGGATTATGGAGAATAAGATTAACTTGCAGCGTGTTAAGGATACTGTCCTTAATTAAAGATATTTTGCCACACAGTGATAGATAAAATTGGGCGTATCCCCCAAGATTCAATAAGCTCTTCCAGTTATTAAACTGCGAACAAAACTAGCAGAAAACTCAGGAAAGAAACCCAACATATAGGAGGAAAAGATGATTCATAAAGTTATATTAGAAAGTGTGTCTTTAGCTCTCCACAACAACAACAACAACATACCCAGTAAAATCTCACTAGTGGGGTCTGGGGAGGATAGAGTGTATGCAGGCCTTACCCTTATCCTGGAAGGGTAGAGAGGCTGTTTCTGGGAGACCATCGGCTCAACAGAAGAGGCAATAATATCAGAAAAGAAACGAAAGAAGAGATTTGTAACAACAAAAGAAGCCAGAGAAGTAATAAAATCATCTTAAGAGACACCAAATAAGTGAAAGGGAGTGCAATAACACAATACTATGCAAAACAATAAAATAGTGTGAACACATAGACCGCTAACAGACATAGACAAAACTCTACCAGACTACCCGATACAAAGAGGTAAAAACTATCTAGTACCACCTAGCCTACAACCCTAATGCTCGACCTCTACACGTTCCTATCAAGAGTCATGTCCTCACAAATCTGAAGTCGCACCATGTCCTGCCTGATCACCTTGCCCCAATAATTCTTAGGCCTCCCTCTACCTCTTCTCATGCCTGCCAAAGCCAACCGCTCACACCTCCTAACCGGGGCATCTATGGTTCTCCTTCGCACGTGCCCGAACTATCTAAGTCTCGCTTCCCCCATCTTGTTGTCCACCGGAGCAACGCCCATCCTCTCCCGAATATCTTCATTCCTTATCTTATCCAGTTTAGTAAGCCTGTACATCCATCTCAACATCCTCATTTCGGCTACTTTCATCTTCCGGATTTGTGGATTCTTAATTGGCCAACACTCAGCCCTATATAACATGCCGGCCTAACCGCCGCTCTGTAGAACTTACGTTTGAGTTTCGGTGGCACCTTCTTGTCATAAGACTCCAGACTAGCCGCCATTTCATCCACCCCACCCCAATGCGGAGCGTGACATTCCCGTCGATCTCACTGGATAATAGACCCTAGGTACTTGAAACTTTCTCTCCTGGGGATGACTTGTGAGTCGAGCCTCACTACCACGTCCCCTTCCCCCGTCACGCTGCTGAATTTACACTCCAGATATTCTGTTTTAGTCCTACTCAAAACCAAGACCATATTTATATAGGCGTTGCTCCAACGGCTAGTTAACGGCCAATTTAACTCTATTAGTTGTAAAATAACTTACTAAATAATAAGTAGATATAAATTAAGAAGAGAAAATATTTTGCAAGTCAAGATATGAACATTACCGTATAAGATATCACTAATTTTTCAACAAATGTTAAATTTTGACACTTTTTCTTGCCCATAATCGTGAAAGAACTTTAAGCTCGATATAAAACAAAAAGTACACTGTCAATGTTGGTGTTTAAGCAGGCATCTTAGGATACACAGGCTTTTACTAAAGTAACACTACTTCACCTTAATTTTTTTTACCAATAAGAAACAATTGATTAGATATTTCATAGTATTCCAACCAAATATCTTTTTCCACTAAAATCTCTGAAAAGTTAAAAAGTGGTTGCTCATATTTCAATTCAAAAATTTGTAGACCAAGAAAAAAGAAATCATATGCATCAGAACACCTTTTCTTCAAACTTCTTCCCCCACCCCCTACAAAGAGAGACTCAATATAAGACCATAGAAAGAACAGTTAAAAGAAAGAAAAAAGAAAAACTATAAAAGTGGAAAATTATTCCAAAGAAAATTAAAAACAGAAGGACGAAAATAAAATAAAGTATATAAGGGGACCTTTGTTCAAAGAGGTGACAGACAAAAGACAAAAGCAAGTCTCTTTTAAGTGACCTGACAATCACGTGATCTCTTCTGTGCCTACTCTTCTAGTACTGGTCTTTGATTCTTGAACCCACCCCCCCTTAACCCCCCCCCACACCAAGCCCATGCTGTTGTTTCCTCGTTTAAAGATTTGTTCCTCAAAATACACGCGCTCACTTTGTTGTTGTCTCTTTTCTTGCTTTTTCCAACATTTGATTCTTTTTTTTTTTCTTGTTTCACTCCTCATTAGCTCTTCTTTCAAAGTTGAAACCTCTGTTGGAGTTTCTTCACTCCCCAGATCTCCTTCTGTAGTTGAAGGTATGTTAATCTTAATTACTTGTTTAGTAGTAATATTGTGCTGTGTATTTGTCCAAGTAATTCTTGATTATGGCCCTTTTATGGGTTAATGAAGTTGAAGCTTTCTCTCTTCTTAGGTTACTGCTTATTTTTAACTCTTGGTGTTGTTTTTCTTGGAAAATTTTTGTGCACATTCTTGGGGTTATTGATCATTAGCCTAGCCTGTTGGTTTTTTATTTTCTTTGCATTCTTTTGGTTTCATTGTGGGCTTTCATTTTTTGTTAAAGTATACATGATTACGTCTTCTCTGTTTTGTAATTAATGATCTTGGTCTTCACCCTTTTAAGCCTCTGGTTTTCAGAAAGTTTTCTTCTTTATTTTTAATTTTAAAAACACTTTTATTGCCCTTTCTGGTTGGTGGGATGATTTTTCTTAACTGCATTTTGGTTTTGGCTTGAGTTTTGAGCTGTTCTATGTATGTTTCTAATATGGGGTATGTTGGGTTCTTTTGTTCTTTCTGTATCACTGAGAAAATTTACTTGTTTTTTTCTGAAACTTGAAGGAAAATGGGGTTTATTTCAAGGAAGTTATTTCCAGCATGTGGGAACATGTGCATCTGCTGTCCTGCTATGAGGTCTCGATCTCGACAACCCGTGAAGCGTTATAAGAAATTGCTAGCTGAAATCTTCCCTAAAACCCCAGTAAGTACATTCCATTTAGTTTTCTTGAGGTCTAACTAGGGTCTTTATTTCTTTTAGTTGTGATTTCATCTATCTGTCCAATTGCTTGCATTCTAAAAGTGGAAGCAGGTGACTTGGAAATTTTAGTTTTCATGGTTATTTCATAAGGAGTTCACGCTGCATAGGAGTAGAAGTCAAACACTAATCCTCTGAACCACTATTAGACATTTGTGTTCCACTGTCTGATGCCGTCGTCCAATATTAGTTTTGTACCTAGACTGCTTTGTTATGCTTGAGAAGAGCAGATGGACCCAAATCCAAAAATATCATGAGTGTTGGCTTGCTTAAGTGCATTTCTGGCAATCATGAATCTGTTTTTTTGTACTTGTGATAGCCACAGTAAATTACTCTGCATCTTGTGAATGCAGGATGGTTCGCCTAATGATAGGAAAATAGTGAAATTATGCGAATATGCAGCAAAAAACCCTTTCAGAATCCCAAAGGTATTGACTTTCTCTCTGCTTGTGAAAATTTTAACTTTACATATAGCATGGAAAAAATGATGCTTAAATATATGAATAATAGTGCATCCTTTAAAGATGTTGTGGTTTCCTTGTTCAGATTGCGAAGTATCTTGAAGAAAGATGCCACAAAGAACTGCGAAGTGAGCACATTAAGTTTATCAATGTTATTGCGGAGGTGTACAATAAGTTGCTTTGCATGTGCAAAGAACAAATGTGAGTTATTATTGTGCATATATATAACAACCTTGATGAATTATAAGAGTTTAAACCCCAAAATATTCTCTTGTATTACTATCCCGAATATGATAGAGTGAAATTTAGCCCTTTCTTCTTTATCCAACCTTACTACGTTTTAGCCATGATTTCCCACTACCACTCTTTAATTTCTTGAAGCACTTTTTCAGTTAAGGTGTAGCAACTTACCTTCAGAATAAATAACTTAAAAGAGCAGATAAGGTGTGCCACAATTTCTAATCTGATATTAGTTATCATTAATTGAGCTTCCTTACCACCGAGATTTTGCATTTTATCAATAATCACAGGTTCACATAATACTTACCATCTAACTAGTTGCATATTAATTCCAACCATCAATAGGCTAGCCAGTCGTTAAGTCTATTTGATAGTTGATACGCTAACTGGTAGAGTGATTCTATTATGTAATGGTTTAGATTCTCTTGGTTTGTTAAAACCTGTCCTAGATAACTCAGATCATTATATTTTGTGAAATGAAGTCAATTTGGAGTAAGCTTCCATTTTATCTTCTAGGAATGTAATATACTACCAATTTTTGTATCTGCAGGGCATGTTTTGCTGCAAGCCTTTTAGACATGGTTGTTGAACTGCTGGATGACTCTAAGAGAGATGCTATCAGGATTATTGGTTGCCAGACTCTGACCAGGTTTATTTACAGTCAGGTGATTAATGAAAATATTGATGAATGCAGCTATGTGTTATGTCAATTTCTCAGTTGGGGATGCATTCTGCAGATGTAATGAGTAGTTGATTAACATAAATACCTTATACAGTTCAATGAGATGTAAAAGAAACGTTCTTGAACATGTCTAGTTGGGTATTCTTCACACCGCGGCGCCCTGGTTGATGAAAGTAGTGTTGCACGATTTAATTCACTTTAAGAGCTTCTATTGGCTCCAAAGGCCTTGGTATTTGTTAGAATAGTCATGTAAATAGGAGTAAATAAATAACCCTAATCCAATATATATTAGGAGTAGGACATGTTATGTGTGTATATATATAGGGCTCATTGTAACATATGAATATACATCAATAATATATTTTCTCCCGTGCTTTCTCACATGGTATCAGAGCAACCGTGAGAAATTTATCGTTGTGCGTCATTCCAACGATATCCGGGAAGAAACAACTCAGTCACCTTGCAATTTTCCGGTGACCTAAGTGACTAATTGCGTCAAAGTCACTAATTATCAGTGTTGTGCAAAAAACCAACACCACCACAGGGTTCCCAAGGCTCCGGCGACCAAACCCCAGTAAACCCCACCGGAAAACACCCCCTCACGCGCCCTCACGCGCCGGCGATATTCCGGCAAATCTGACCCACGCGCCCCCACGCGCCGGCGCGTGGGCACTGTTTCGGCCATTTTTTGAAAATCTTCCAGTTGGACAGTCGGATCGCCTAGTAATTCCGAGTCTGTCCATACCTTTTTCGTTTGATTCCGACCACTTTGAGTTTTTCCGGCGACTACACTGATTTTTCCAGCAGCTACAGTACTTTTCCGGCAAACACAGTGTTTTCTTCATCTGTTTCAGAGAATTTTCAGTTGATTCTTTTTGTTATTTGGTGATAATCCAACCATGTCTTTGGGAGTCGATGCTTTCGGGTCTAGAAACCCGGGTTCTGGCAGTTCCGGTGTTATGATTACCTCAGAACCTTTAATGGGAGGTTCAAACTACTTAGATTGGGCTTCATCTGTCGAGTTGTGGTGTAAAGGTCAAGGAGTTCAAGATCATTTAACAAAAAAGGCTAGCGAAGGTGATGAAAAGGCCAAAACACAGTGGGAGAAGGTCGATGCTCAGTTATGTAGTATCCTGTGGCGATCTATTGATTCCAAGTTGATGCCCTTGTTCCGTCCATTCCAGACATGTTATTTAGTTTGGGAAAAGGCTCGTAATCTATACACTAATGACATATCTCGTTTCTATGATGTAATATCGCGAATGACAAGCTTGAAGAAACAGGAATTAGATATGTCTACTTACTTGGGACAAGTTCAGGCAGTCATGGAAGAATTTGAGACGTTGATGCCAGTTTCTGCTAGTATTGAAAAACAACAAGAGCAACGACAGAAGATGTTTCTAGTTCTTACACTCGCTGGACTCCCTAATGACCTTGATTCAGTACGTGACCAGATTTTGGCTAGTCCAACCGTCCCCACAGTTGATGAATTATTCTCTCGATTACTTCGCCTTGCTGCAGCACCTAGTCACCCAGTGAGCTCATCACAGACACTTGACTCATCTGTCCTCGTATCCCAATCAGTGGACAATCGGGCATCTCATACTATGGAAAATAGACGAGGAGGAGGTCGTTTTGGAAAATCTAGACCCAAGTGCTCCTATTGTCATAAACTTGGACACACTCGTGATGTATGCTATTCTTTACATGGCCGCCCAACCAAAAATGCTTATGTTGCTCAGACTGAGACTACAGGTAACCAGGGATTTTCTTTATCTGAAGGGGAGTATAATGAGTTCCTTCAGTATCGAGCAAGTAAGCAGACATCTCCACAAGTAGCTTCTGTTGCTCAGACTAATACTTCTGTTGCTGGTAATTCTTTTGCTTGTGTTTCCCAGTCTAGTCCTCCTGGACAATGGGTTGTGGACTCAGCCGCTTCTGATCATATCTCTGGTAATAAATCACTTTTGTCAAATATTGCGTATTCACAGTCTCTTCCCACTGTTACTTTAGCCAATGGGTCTCAAACCAAAGCAAAAGGAGTTGGACAAGCGAATCCCCTACCCTCTGTCACTCTAGATTCCGTTCTCTATGTCCCTGGCTGTCCTTTTAATCTTGCATCTGTTAGTCGTTTGACTCGTGCCCTCCATTGTGGTATATATTTTATTGATGATTCTTTTATTATGCAGGACCGCAGTACAGGGCAGACGATTGGAACAGGACTTGAATCAGAAGGGCTTTACTACCTTAACTCCCTAAAATCCTCCAAGGCATGTCTAGTTACAGATCCTCCGGACCTAATTCACAGACGTTTAGGACATCCAAGCTTATCCAAGCTTCAGAAGATGGTGCCTGGTTTGTCTAGTTTATCCACATTAGAGTGTGAGTCATGTCAGCTCGGGAAACATACCCGAGCCTCCTATCCTCGTAGTATTGAGAGTCACGCAGAGTCTATTTTTTCTTTAGTTCACTCTGATATATGGGGTCCTAGTAGAGTCAGTTCAACCTTGGGATTTCGTTATTTTGTTAGTTTTATTGATGATCATTCAAGATGTACTTGGATTTTCTTAATGAAAGATCGTTCTGAGTTGTTTTCTATATTCCAGAATTTTTGTGCTGAAATTAAAAATCAATTTGGTGTTTCCATTCGCACTTTTCGCAGTGATAATGCCTTAGAATATTTATCCTCTCAATTTCAGCAGTTTATGACTTCTCAAGGAATTATTCATCAGACCTCTTGTCCTTATACCCCTCAGCAAAATGGGGTTGCAGAGAGAAAGAATAGGCACATCATTGAGACTGCTCGCACACTTCTCATTGAATCTCATGTTCCGCTGCGTTTTTGGGGCGATGCAGTTCTCACAGCTTGTTATTTAGTTAATCGGATGCCTTCCTCTCCCATCCAGAATCAGATACCGTATGCAGTATTGTTTCCCCAATCACCCGTATACTCTGTTCCCCCTCGTGTTTTTGGGAGCACTTGTTTCGTTCATAACCTAGCCCCTGGGAAAGATAAGTTAGCTCCTCGTGCTCTCAAGTGTGTCTTCCTTGGTTATTCTCGTGTTCAGAAGGGATATCGTTGTTACTCACTTGATCTTCGTAGGTACTTTATGTCCTCTGACGTCACATTTTTTGAGTCTAAACCTTTCTTTACCTCTTCTGACCTTTCTGACCCCCTTGATATATCTGAGGTCTTACCTATACCGACCTTTAAGGAGTCTACTATAGCTCCTCCTTCACCTTCCGCCACAGAAGTCTTACCCGAGTCTCCTATAGCTCCTCCTTCACCTTCCGCTATAGAAGTCTTATCCATTCCAACCGTTGAGGAGTCTAGTGCCACAGGAACACCACTTTTGACATATCATCGTCGTCCGCGCCCAGCATCAGGTCCAGCTGATTCATGTCCTGCACCCGAACCTGCTAATACTGCGGACTTGTCTCCTCTTAATCAACCGATTGCACTTCGGAAAGGTATACGGGCCACCCTTAATCCTAATCCCCATTATGTCGGTTTGAGTTATCATCGTTTGTCATCACCCTATTATGCTTTTCTATCTTCTTTGTCCTCTGTTTCCATCCCTAAGTCTACAGGTGAAGCATTGTCTCATCCAGGATGGCGACAGGCTATGATTGACGAGATGTCTGCTTTACATACGAGTGGTACTTGGGAGCTCGTCCCTCTTCCTTCAGGTAAATCTACTGTTGGTTGTCGTTGGGTGTATGCAGTCAAGGTTGGTCCGGATGGTAAGGTTGATCGTCTTAAAGCTCGTCTTGTTGCCAAAGGATATACTCAGATATTTGGGCTCGATTACAGTGATACCTTCTCTCCTGTGGCTAAGATAGCATCAGTCCGCCTTTTTCTATCCATGGCTGCTGTTCGCCATTGGCCCCTCTATCAGCTAGACATTAAGAATGCTTTTTTACACGGTAACCTTGAGGATGAAGTTTATATGGAGCAACCACCTGGGTTTGTTGCTCAGGGGGAGTCTCGTGGCCTTGTATGTCGCTTGCGTCGGTCACTTTATGGTCTAAAGCAGTCTCCTCGAGCATGGTTTGGTAAGTTCAGCACAGTTATTCGAGAATTTGGCATGATTCAGAGTGAAGCTGATCATTCTGTATTCTATCGGCATTCTGCCTCGAGTCTCTGTATTTATCTGGTGGTCTATGTTGACGACATTGTTATTACCGGCAATGACCAGGATGGTATTACTAAATTGAAGCAACATCTCTTGCAACACTTTCAGACTAAGGATCTGGACAAACTAAAGTATTTTTTGGGTATTGAGGTCGCTCAGTCTAGCTCAGGTGTTGTGATCTCACAACGAAAGTATGCCTTAGTTATTCTTGAAGAGACAGGAATGACAGGTTGTAGACCGGTTGACACTCCGATGGATCCGAATTCTAAACTTATGCCAGGACAGGGGGAGCCTCTTAGCGATGCTGCAAGATATAGACGGTTGGTTGGTAAATTAAATTACCTTACAGTGACAAGACCTGACATTTCCTTTTCTGTGAGTGTTGTGAGTCAGTTTATGGATTCTCCGTGTGATAGTCATTGGGATGCAGTTGTTCGCATTCTTCGGTATATAAAATCAGCTCCAGGCAAAGGTTTATTGTTTGAGGGTCGAGGCCATGAGCAGATCGTTGGATACTCAGATGCTGATTGGGCAGGATCACCTTCTGATAGACGTTCTACGTCTGGATATTGTGTCTTGGTAGGAGGAAATTTGGTGTCCTGGAAGAGCAAGAAACAGAATGTGGTTGCTCGGTCTAGTGCAGAAGCAGAATATCGAGCGATGGCTATGGCGACATGTGAGCTAATTTGGATCAAACAGTTGCTCAAGGAGTTGAAATTTGGTGAGATTAGTCAGATGAGACTTGTGTGTGATAATCAAGCTGCTCTTCATATTGCGTCAAATCCAGTGTTCCATGAGAGAACTAAACACATTGAGATTGACTGTCACTTTGTTAGAGAAAAGATACTCTCGGGAGATATTGCTACAAAGTTTGTGAAGTCGAATGATCAGCTTGCAGATATTTTCACCAAGTCCCTCACTGGTCCTCGTATTAACTACATATGTAACAAGCTCGGTACATATGATTTATATGCACCAGCTTGAGGGGGAGTGTTAGAATAGTCATGTAAATAGGAATAAATAAATAACCCTAATCCAATATATATTAGGAGTAGGACATGTTATGTGTGTATATATATAGGGCTCATTGTAACATATGAATATACATCAATAATATATTTTCTCCCGTGCTTTCTCACAGTATTCAACATGCAATTCTGAGAAATCCAAAGCATCATTGGAAAGATTAAATCTAGTGTTGTTTTTGTGCCAATTGCCATCTACTCATCTCTATGCATGTCAATCTAGTCCAGTTGGAAAGATGATTGGATTCTTTCCTGGTCAGCTTTACACAAGAACTATCAGTATTGATACTAAAATTTGTTGCTATCATGATTCTAGTTGTCTCAGATGACAACTCCAAAAGGATGTAAGAAATGAAAAGCCGATAAAGGAAGAGTAGGTTAGTTTACCTGCACCTACAGGTTAATTGATGAATTCAGAGTGAGATTATCCTTATTGGGTGTTCATAGTTTTAGGCTCCAGCATGTTATGATTGTTGTTTATTCTTTCTTGAAGTTTCAAATGCTATGAACATATTTTCATAGTCTAGTTATAGTCATTTTATGGATCGATAATTTATTTGTCCTGTTTGGTTCACCTCGATATGAAGCATTACTGCTAAACTATGTTATTTTAGTAGTGAATACTTGTGTTATTGAAGCTAAAGCATATGACAATATGTTTGGGTTTGTCTTAGTTGTCTAGACGCGTGTCCTACTTTAATTTTCCTGTGTGAAGAGTCTCTTCTAACCATATTGTATTTGTTATCTAAGATTTGTATCTTGTCCATTTTAGATCAACTTGTTTGTAGAATCTTTTTTGCCCAAGAATCTTGTATGTGGTATTACTACTTCCTAATTATAGTGTACCAGGAGTCATTCTACACCGAAAGAAGATTGCCATTAGGTTTTTTGATGAGTAAAATTACTTACCATCTTCTTCTGGAAGCAGGTAGATGGAACATACACGTATAACATAGAAACTTTGGTTCCCAAAGTATGTTCATTGGCAAGGGAGACTGGTGAAGAACATCAGAGCTTGAGGGCATCAAGTTTGCAGTGTCTTTCTGCCATGGTATTGTGGAGTTAACTTTTATGGTTGGAGTTGAAAACAATGTTTTAACAATGGTTTTGTTATTTTGGCAACATTTTGCCTCTTTTGAGAACGTTTTTTTTTTGAGAATGATTTGGCGGCATTGTACCTCATACAAGTTTGCTGAATGTTTAGTTGGATCTGAGCAATTGATTCCACCTTTGCAGGTTTGGTTCATGGCAGAGTTCTCTCATATATTTGTTGATTTTGATGAGGTTAAGAGCTCTCTCTCTCTCTCTTTCTCTCTCTCATGCAACTTGTTCGAGTTCCTTATAATTACGTTATTGCTTCCCTCTTGATAATTTTGCAATGGTTATGGATTCTTCATTTTGCCAGACATATTTCATGACTTTCATAATGATTTGCTACTAAGTTCCTATGATAGACTGTGATATGTTGTGGATAACATTGTAAATCCCCCCCCCCCAGCTCGGCTGGGGTCCTAGCGAGTCCTCTATCCATTCTCGTTTGTCTTTCAAGCTGATCTGACATAAATTCTTCATGGCCATCGACTTTCAAGTGAAATATTAGACCAGTAAATGAACTGATGTAATGAACTCCGCTGAGCCTGTATAAGCTCGAAGCTGATCTGTTTACTTATTGAGCAAAACAGATTCATGCTTATTGTATAGCTCTAGGAAATGAGCTGAGCTTGGTAGATCAGTTCAGCTCTTGCCTCGTTCCTATTTTCCTTTGTGAATATGAAAGGTCCACATAAGAAAATGATTATTTCTACTTACCATATGAATGCCATTTTATTCTGAAAAAAAAAAACTAAAGAAAATGAAGTTTAAACAAACTAATAGATGACTAGCTTCATTAATAAACTCAAACTCAGCACTCGGGTTATCAAAAAATAAACTTGAACTTGAGCTGAGCTCCGCTCATTTGTCTAAACTAGCGGAGTTTAGCTTGAGCATGAGCTTCAATAGATTTACTCGAGTTAAGCTCCTTGGCTCATATGCTAGTTGTGCCATGCTTTTCTGTGCTTGTACTTGTAGCATTAGCCAAACCAAGTTCGAACCTCTAGAAATCAGCTAGGGTTGGCTCATTTGTAGCTCAAGGAAAGTTGTCTTGTTTTCTCATTCCAGTTGGTTATTCTAGATTCACTGACTAGGAAATATCTAACTTGTGGATGTTTTCTTCTAATTATGGTTATCTTTTGTTAACAGTTGACAATTACCAGACATCATTGAAGTTCTTTATCAACTTGTGCAGATTGTTCATGTTACTCTGGATAACTATGAGCCTGAAATCCATAATGAAGACTTTGAAAGAGGGGAGGCACACCACAATTGGGTGGATGAAGTAGTTAGATCTGAAGGAAGAGCTGTTGGTAGTGAATATGGTCCTTGCCACATAACTAGACCCCGGCATAATAAGAAAGATCCATCTTTATTAACAAGGTTGGTGCCGTTAAATCCAGCAAAAGTTGGCTTCCTTACTAGATAACTGCAACCGCCGCCAATGAGTTGATATTTGTTTTTACTCAATTTATCTGCTTTCCTTTCTTTATCTGTCTAACTCAGATTTTTTCTACAGAGAAGAAATTGAAACACCAAAAGTGTGGGCTCAAATATGTCTGGAAAAGATGGCTGATTTGGCCAAAGAGAGCAGTACAATGCGCCGGCTATTAGATCCAATGTTTGTCCATTTTGACCATGGGAGGCACTGGGCTTCCCCACATGGATTGGCTGTGATGGTTCTTTCTGATATGGTCTACCTTGTAGAAAGTTCAGGTAATCCACCAATGCACTGCTTCTTGGACCTGCTGTCATTATCCCTACTGCTCCCAGTATCGACGTGCCTGTGTTTTACAACAACTTTTCCTTTGTCCTTGTCCTCATGATTAAGATTCTTGGTAGTCGGAATTTGCTCATCAATCTATCGTTGTATTACCATATCTCATGTTGCTGTAAAGATGTTATTTCTTTGATGGTTTCCACACTACATTCCTGCTAACAAAAGTTGCTATATCTTCTCCGCAACCTGTATTTCCTTACCGTGTCTTGAAAAGAAGGTGAATAACAAAAGGACTGTATGTTTAGTATATTGCTTAAACTGGTGGGTCATAGGTCTGGTATCTGTTATGTTATCATGAAATGCTTTGCCATGACATTGAATTTCTTGTAGTCATAATAATTCTACCGGACATTGATGGCGCAAATATTGGAATTGACTTGATAGCATCTAAATGTTTTCTTAATGCTTGTGGTTCTTCTCAGGGAATCAACAACTGATTTTAACTGGTGTAATTCGCCATTTAGACCACAAAAATGTGGCACATGATCCTCAAATGATGTCTTATGTCATCCAAACTGCTACTGCTTTGGCTCGGCTCATCAGATTAGGAGCTAGGCTCTCAGATGTACGGTTTGTCAGTGACTTGTGCAGACACTTGCGTAAAAGCCTTCAAGCAACTGTTGAATCGGTTCAAGAGCAAGAGCTAAACTTCAATCTTGCACTTCAGACATCCATTGAAGAATGCTTCCTAGAAACTGCAAAAGGGGTAATTTATGTTAATGAATGAAGGATATGATAGGCATTTGTATTTCTTGATATTAACAGATTTTTTCCTCTTAGATTGTTGATGCACGACCACTGTTTGATATGATGGCAATGATGCTGGAGAAGTTGCCATCTCTTAAAGTGGTTGCCAGGGCTACAATGGGGTCCTTGATCATACTTGCTCATATGATCTCGTTGGCATCTGTCGTTTCACGATGCCAACAGGTAAGAAGCTAGCTTTCATTATCAGATGTTTTGGGTCCTCTTAGATGGCTGGCTAGTATGTTTACATGAAAATATGTTTCCTCCACTTGAGCTTTAATTGCACATTTTCTCATCTTTTAATGAAAACTAATACGTGATGTTGAAAATGCAACGAGAAAGAAAATTCCCATTGATGAATTGAAGTATGTGTTCATCTTCTATATCATTTGCTTTTGAAACTGGATTTACTTTTGTATTTAACTATCTTTTAATTCTTGTAGGTGTTCCCTGAAGAGCTATTTGTTCAGCTACTGAAAGTGACATTGCATCCAGATGTCGAAATTCGTATTGGAGGACACCACATCTTTTCCGTTCTCCTAATTCCAAGTTCGAACCATATTAGACATGACATAGCCAACCATACAAGGAAATGGAATGCCAATGGCACATCTACGTTTGTGTCAATTACCGCTCTACTTGAGAAGCTTCGAAAGGAAAAGGATGGAATTAAGTTGAAGGAAGGGGCTGGTAGTCCAGATGATTTAAAGGAGAGGGACATTGTTGACGAAGAACGGAATAAGGGTTGGGCCCTAAAAAATTCTCCAAAATTTCAAAATATTAGTTCTATGATTGATTGCACAGCTGTATCAGTTGGTAGCTTGAATGAGGGTGTAAGTACATTAGTGATATCACATTTTTATTCTAGCTCTTTTTTTTCATTCCCGCTAATTTCTGGCCCAACTGAACCTCGATTTTTACTGGTTGACACAGGAACCATACATTCTGAAGCTAAACAAGGATCAAATTGTCCAGTTGCTGTCAGCCCTCTGGACCCAAGCCAACATGCCAGATAATTTACCTGCAAATATTGAAGCTATAGCTCAGTCATTCTGCTTAACGCTTATTTCTTCACGTGTTAGGGTGCGCATTCAGATTAAAATAACTCATTTGTTATGCATGTTAGTTTGGGTGGATAAACCTTGCATTTTGTAGACCTTCAAACAGTCATTTGCTTTCTCTAAGCATCTTGTATCTAAATGCTGATGATTCTTAATCTTCTATTGTTGCAGAAAACCCACAATAACTTAATGGTCTGCTTTTGTCAGCTTCCCCTATCACTTATGAAGTTATCCGTGGACCCAAATAATGGTATGGAACTGTACTGTAGTTTTCCAACTAGTAACGAACTCATTATTGTCTGGTAAAATTACCTTGTGAATATCTTCTTTCAGGGTCGCTGCCTCCAGCATACCAGCGTTCGCTTCTTGTGTTATCAGCTGCAATGTTAGCATTTACAGCGAAGATTTATCAGATAACTGACCTGAATGTTTTACTCGAATCATTACGGGGTTGTGGTGTGAGTAATCTATGATAAAATTTTCATAAGCTAATTCTCAAAGTCACGTCTACATTTTCTGTAACTTGGAAAAATTAATGCAAACTAGGGGTCTTATCTTGCCTTTTCATTAAAAGACTCATAACGGGTAGGATATTCACAACATTATGCAAATAGAATAAACTATTTTTCTGGGTTGGATAAGTTGTGATTGCAACACTATGGAAATAGAAGAAACTGTTTTCCTGTTGTTGAACAAGTTATGATTGCAACAACATTGAAGTAGAAGAAAGTCTTCTTCTGTTGTGGAACAAGTTACGGAAAATGTTGTTTCATCTCTATTAACATGTTGCTTAACAAGTTTGTTGTATCTTTAGCATATTGTACGTATTAATTGCTGCTAATTCCCTTCATATTCAGGTTGATCCTTTTTTGGGTATCAATGATGATTATCAAGTATACCTGAAGCCTCAGGCAGATGTGAGAGCATATTGTTCTGCAGCTGATAATGAAGCAGCTGTAATATCACTATCAGAATTGCGGAGCAAAATCCATGAGTGCCAGGAGATAATAAAGGATATCTTAGTTAAAAGCTTGTCTAGCATTGCAGAGGTACTAGCTGTCTTAAAAATATTATGCATACTACTATATTTTTTAACTAACCTCCTCTCTCCAGTCCTTAAAAAGGGGGAAAAAAATTGTAAAATGGATTTATATAGGTCCTTACTTATTCTTTTGGGGTGTGCCTTAGGTTGAGGCAGATAACATATTCAAGCAGCTATCAGAGGATTTCACACCCGATGATACTTTCATATTTTGTCTACAATCAATGGTTGACATAGATCATGTCCAAATAGGATCACACTCCAGAGATTCACCTTCATTTGATGGGGTATGCTCATCAAGCATTCACGTGTTTTTTGTGATGTAACAACGGTGGTGGATTTGCATTCGTCGTTATACTTATTGCTACATGAATCTCTCCATTTTATTCCCTAGTTTTTAGTGGAGTGTCTGCTGCCAGTTTTCTTATTGTTAATATATGCTCTCATCGCCTTGAATCACAACCATTTTTATACGTTTGTCGCTTATTGCTGCAGGATTTATCTCCAAATTCATTTGTAGAGGATGACAAAGTAAGTGAATCCTCAATTGCTGACCTCACCAGGTTCATTCCCAAAATTCCTATGTCTCCATCCCCTTCAATGACTCATGTTGTAAGCATCGGACAGCTTCTTGAATCGGTAATAATCCATGCAACTCCTTATCTTTATCCACAAACATGCACCTGTCTATTTGCCTTTGTGTGCCCCTATAGATGAGCTTGCTTTGTCAAAGTAGAATATAGTCAAGCCTAAAGAAAAAAGTTACTAATTATAAACAAGATTAGGGAGGTGTGACTAATGGTTGATTTGCCTGTTTCTCATGGACTATCTCCATATTGTAAATGAGTGTAATTATTTCAAAGAAAAGGAAAGCCTTCATTAAAAGAATTACAAGATTAGGGAGGTGTGACTAATAGTTGATTTACCTGTTTCTCATAGGCTATCTCCATATTGAAAATGAAAAACTATTTCAAAGAAAAGGAATAAGTCTTTATTAAAAGAAATACAGTATAAAGTAACTAGCTATCTGCAACTGCAACTGTTAGACCATCTCCAACCCTAACACCAAATTTCACACCAAAATGGTGTAACACCAAATTTACTCCAACCATTACACCATTTTTTACACCAAAAAATAATATTTCTTCTCTCTCTTCTATATTATATTATTATCTTCTATTTAAATTTTATTTTTTATTTCCTTCAAACAAATACTATCTTTTTTTCATATTCATTATATATAATTCACATTCACCACTTATATAATCATTTATTAAATAATGGTTATATTTCTTTTTATACAATTTATAATAATAATAAAATTAATATAAAATTAAAATTATAAAGATCTTAATATAAAAATTAATTATATACACAATATATGATAAATTAAAAGTCCAAAAAATAAAAGATGAATAAAATAATAATAAATCAAATTTGGTGTGATGAATAGTGTTGCACCAAATTCATGCACTATAATGGTGCAAGATTTGTTGTTCCATTGGAGCAAAAAAAATACCAAATTTTACACCAAATTTGAATTTGGTGCAAAATTTGGTGCAACCTTGGAGATGGCCTTATCTGTACTCCTGGTTCTGATTTTAGGTGATGCTAAATGAACTTTTCTGCAAATAGATTTCACCTTTATTGGAATCGAAAATTTAGTGCGTTTTTGCATTTTTTGTCTCTCTCTCTCTCTCTACACACACACACATAAACACAAAAAAACACTCGCGCGCACATACACACTAAGAAATTTAGAAAACTTGTCTATCAATTCATATTTTGATCCAATGGTTGTACTGTTTAGCCTATTTTGAACGTCAACTCTGTATTGTCTGAAACAGCACAAGAAGAATGTAATTTCAATTAGTGGGAGTAAAAATATAAACATGATAGACGTATTGTCCTTATTTCTTGCAATATCATACAAAATGAAAAAAATTTGAGTTGAAGCTGAAACAAAACTGTTAAATATCTGCTTGTTCTTGTATTGGCCAGCTTGCATTTGAAATTCATAAAGTTAGCTTGATATTTGCATCTCCTGCCAAGCTAAAGAGATGGATTACAGCTCCTCTAATATTATGCTAGGTGGTCTTGCCTAATTTCAGACATAAAAACAGTTTTTGCGCTTCTTCCATTGTTTGACAAGGGCAAATTCTGCTCCCTGATTGGAATCTTTTATATATGAGTACTCGTGTTTTGCGTTAATATTAGGGAAAATTTCATATAAAAACAACTGGGCTCCCTACTTTTCAACTTTATAGCCCATATTTCAATTTACAATTGAGTAGCCCAAAAATAACAGGCCCATATCCGAAAAAAGGGCGTTATTTCAAATTACATCTTATATCACTTGGGCCATATAGCCCATCTGAAAATAGCCCACATTTGAAGCTCTAACCTGGTTTAGCTCAGGTTGTATATGTTTTGAAATTTTGTTTTCACCCGATAGCCCACAAATATTATTAACAGTGTTTTAGTTTTCTTTTTAAAGTTTTTTCTCTCTTTGTTCTTCTCACGCTTTTTTCACAGAAGTACGAAAGCAACCGTCCTCCATTGTTGCGTCTCAAGCAATTTTTCGAGCTCACTCTTATTTTCAAGTAATTTTCATTTCATTTTATGCTTTTACCACTCTGTTGGTTTTAAATTTTGTTTTATTTTTAACTTTTTGGCTTTTTGATTTTGAATTTTTTTTTTTTACAATGTTGTGTTTTCCATTCGATTTTGTGTTCCTTCTATCTTCGTTCTGGGCCTAAATTTGGTGTTGCAGTTTGCATGCTTTATTATTTCGAATTTTAGGGTAGAATTTATTTTTTGAGTTTTGTTACAATTTGGGAAAATCGGCCTCTGCTTTGTGTTCATGGCCTTTGTTTTTTGTTTGATTTTTGTGTTTTCCTTCACTTGTCTTCACTTTTGTTAAAGCTTTGTTTTATTGTAGAAAATGCGTTCGAAAATGTCTGCTTCTGAAAGTCGTATGAAGGTTGCTGGAAAAGGTGTTAAGCTCGATTTTGCGAAAACATTGAGGGACTTGCCCTCAACCCCTGATTCTGTGAAGCGAATGGGCATGTCCAGGCCCCCGATGATGATGATTTTGAGTCTCCTGCTCCTACAAAAAAGTCGCAACAAGAGAGCAGTCGAATGACTCGTTCGCAAACGAAGAATACTC
Source organism: Nicotiana attenuata (assembly GCF_001879085.1). Taxonomy (NCBI): domain Eukaryota; kingdom Viridiplantae; phylum Streptophyta; class Magnoliopsida; order Solanales; family Solanaceae; genus Nicotiana; species Nicotiana attenuata. The sequence goes on along the minus strand of NW_017670722.1, from coordinate 66,406 downwards.
CTACTCCAGTTAACATTGTTAGAATAAGGAGTAAGAAATGTGGGAGACATGAAAAATCCAAAGAAAAGCTGAAATTTGATTTGGTTGATGGAGGTGATGTAGGCCCCAGTGTTAATCCGAATAAGAGAAAGATCGAGGACGTTAAGCATTAAAAGAGCAAGATCAAGGACGATGGTGAGATTGGTCTTTATTGCATATCCAAAGAACAAAGGATTGCTACTCGCCACAAATTGAAGGAGAGAAAAGCTAAGCTGAAGGTATTTCTTGTGTTGCTATTAATTTTATACATCCTTATACAATTTCATACAAAGTTATACAGCTGTTTATACATCTTTATACAAGTATTGCTACACTGATTATACAATATTTTAGTATAGGTTTTGTTCCTGATTTCTTTCTTGTTGTTTTTCCATATGCAAGGTTGGAGACTTCTATATACAATTAGCTGATCATTTCCACAATAGGATTAGTTCCCATACCGAGACTGATATTGTCAGCATTTTGAAGCAATGTTTGACTGACACACAACTTCAAACGTTTCGTGCTAGCTGTTTTGGTTACTTCTTGAACCTGCCTCAATTTAAAATTCAAAATCAACTTATTCATTGTATACTATTGAGGGAAGTCGTCCCGGGGCGGGAAAGGGAGTTGTGGGTTAAAATCTATGGTTGTTCTTCTACACACTTCAAATCAGTGATAACAACAAACTCTCCAATGCCAAACCGCAGCAAACAACCATTGATTTTAACTCACAACTCCCTTTCCCGCTCCGAGATGACTTCCCTCAATGGTATACAATGAATAAGTTGATTTTGAATTTTAAATTGAGGCAGGTCCAAGAAGTAGCCAAACCAGCTAGCACGGAACATTTGAAGCTGCGTGTCAGTCAAACATTGTTTCAAAATGCTGACAATATCAGTCTCGGGATGGGAACTAATTCTGTTTTGGAAATGATCAGCTGATTGTATATAGAAGTCTCCAACCTTGCATATGGAAAAACAACAAGAAATAAATCAGGAACAAAAACTATACTAAAATATTGTATAAATCAGTGTAGCAGTACTTGTATAAACAGCCGTATAACTTTGTATGAAATTGTATAAGGATGTATAAAATTAATAGCAACACAGTGAATACCTTCAGCTTAGCTTTTCTCTCCTTCAATTTGTGGCGAGTAGCAATCCTTTGTTCTTTGGATATGCAATCAAGACCACTCTCACCATCGTCCTCGATCTTGCTCTTTTTATGCTTAACGTCCTTGATCTTTCTCTTATTCGGATTAACATTGGGGCCTGCATCATTTCCATCAACCAAATCAAATTTCAGCTTTTCTTTGGATTTTTCATGTCTCCCACATTTCTTACTCCTTATTCTAACAATGTTAACTGGAGTAGGAGTATTCTTCGTTTGCGAACGAGTCATTCGACTGCTCTCTTGTTGCGACTTTTTTGTAGGAGCAGAAGACTCGAAATCATCATCATCGGGGGCCTGGACATGCCTATTCGCTTCAGAATCAGGGGTTTAGGGCAAGTCCCTCAATGTTTTCGCAAAATCGAGCTTAACACCTTTTCCAGCAACCTTCATACGACTTTTAGAAGCAGACATTTTCGAACGCATTTTCTACAATAAAACAAACAAACCTTTAACAAAAGTGAAGGAAAACACAAAAATCAAACAAAGGCCATGAACACAAAGCAGAGGCCGATTTTTTCAAATTCTAACAAAACTCAAATAATAAATTCTACCCTAAAAGTCGAAATAATAAAGCGTGCAAACTGAAACACCAAGTTTAGGCCCAGAATGAAGATAGAAGGAACACAAAATCGAATGGGAAACACAACAAAATTGTAAAAAAAAAAGTCAAAATCAGAAAAACCAAAACATCGGTAAAAGCATAAAATGAAAATTACCTGAAAATAAGAGTGAAAGCTCGAAAAATTATTTGAGACGCAACAATGGAGGACGGTTGCCTTCGTACTTCTGTGAAAAAAGCGTGAGAAGAACAGTGAGAGAAAAAAAGTTTAAAAAGAAAACTAAAACACCGTTAATTATATTTGTGGGCTACCGGGTGAAAACAAAATTTCAAAACATATACAACCTGGGCTAAACCAGGTTAGGGCTTCAAATGTAGGCTATTTTCGGATGGCTATATGGCCCAAGTGATATATGATGTAAATTTCTTCTTAATGCTATTTAGTTAGGTTGTATTAAGAACTGAATCTGGGCACGCATAAAACTGTCATGGTTTTGGTTAGTCCAAAGGATGGGAGCAGACAGATCACCAACATAATGATTACTATGTGGGGTTTGAGAGCAAATGGACCCATCAATCAAGCAGCATCTCTTTTATTGTTCCTTAAGTTGGTTTTGTGGTCTCAGGCACTCGAGGTGGCTGGTCAAGTAGCTGGTTCATCTGTCTCAACTTCACCGCTTCCATATGATACCATTGCTGGTCAATGTGAATCTCTTGGCACTGACACAAGAAAGAAACTCTCCAATTGGCTAGCTCATGAAAATCGCTGTACAAATGCAGCTGGCATGGCGTATCCGCGCTTCCCAACAAATGGACCATCAGCAGTCGCGAAGGTGATACTGCGTTAACTGTCTTCTAACTAAATCTTCAGTTTTTTGAATCCTGTGACACTTGTGTACGCTTATAAACATTGAGCACAAATGTGTTTTCATATGATTTTGTTTTTAATCAGTTTCGAAGTATGTTTACAGGAGATATAGCAAATTGACATCCTAGTATCAGGGGCAGATTTAGGGGGGCGCAAGGGGGTTCAGTTACACTGTATATATAAGGCAAAATTTGGTTTTTATCTCTATATATTAAGTTTTGAACCCCCTTAACACAATCCAAAAGTGTAGTTTAGTGGTTAAGGGGGTTCAAAATTTTCATAAGGTCACAGGTTCAATTCTCACTAGCTACAAAAACTTTTTTTGAACCCCCTTCGTTGAGATCCTGCCTCCGCCACTGCCTAGTATAGAAGTTGCTTTTGTTCTTTTATGAGTCTTTATTTATGCCCCTTACTACGCGATGATTGTTTTAAGACGTAACGTTTTGCCTACTTGTATTTGATAACCATATGGGCATGTGTTAACATTTCACAACTTGTGTTTGCTGCAGATACTTGAAGAAGAGGGAACTTTTAGGGGACCTCCGCTGTCAAAGGAACCATGGTTAGCACTTAGGCTACCTCCTGCAAGTCCTTTTGATAACTTCCTTAGAGCAGCTAGAGGTTAAATGCACGCAACCGGTCTGTTTAGTTGTAAATGACAAGTAGCTCTACTGGTGACTAGTAGGTTTAGCTCAGTCTTTTACTTAGTTCTAACCCTGGAGCTGCCACGCCTGAATGTATTGAGTACTCTATGTTAGTGTTTGTTTAACCAAGTTTGCTGGATCATTGTTTGTAAAGTGCAGTATGACTAACGCATTTCTGGCTGTATCTAGTTCTAACTTGTATTATTATGTAACTGGCTTTAAGACTGCAGCTCCTCAATATGTTCTGCAACCCCCCACCCCGGGCGTGCTTTCTGGTGCTAGATTATGTACATGTACATGTCCTCTATTTAGTACTGTATGCGCCCAAAATAGGATAATAACGTGTTTGCATAATTATTTTAATGATATTTTTGTTATTTCAAAAATGTAGTATATTATATAGGAATGCTCAAATGTCCGCGTAAACTCTCGTGCTCGTCATTAGTACTCATTATCCATTAATTACTATCATTTCACTCAAAATATCGTGAAGGGTCAACTTATAATTACTAGGAACAATCATATATAAAAGAATGATATATAACCAATGCATGTACTTCTGTCAATTAATCATTGTGTCTCAATGTTAACACCGAAATAATGAAATTTCAACTACATATATGATATCTTTAAGATTCAGGCAATAACTTCGAGATTCGTATCTCTAAGTCATGAAAAATATAAACTGCTAACCATAGAATAACAATTCGTTTTAAAGAAATAAGCAAAACAAATCAGAGAGGATAATACAATGCTGTTAGTGCAAAGAATATTGTAGTAACGTGCACGATGTGACATATGGCAAATGCTACCAAATTTATAAATTTGAACAATTTCATTGTATGCACGTACTCTCAACCATTAAGAAACCTTTGACTTACAAACAAATGTGCTGCTGTATTTAAGGACCTTATCGTTGTATTTGTTTCGTGGGTATGAATAAAATTTGAGGAGAAATAACGAAAATTGTTATAAAACAATAAAAGAAGAAGAGTATTGTAGAGAAAAGTAGAGGGAGAGAATTCTGAGTATTGTAGAGAAAAGTAGAGGGAGAGAATTCTTATTGATTTGGGATGAATTACAATGGAATAGAACCCTCTATTTATAGGGAGAGGGTGACTTAGCCACCAAGTAATAAATCCTAGAATCTCTCTAAATATAGACATTCACCATAAATAAAATTCTATTTATAACACTCCCCCTTGAATGTCTATTCAACAGATAATGTGCCTCGTTAAAACCTTAACTAAAATAAAACCCAGTGGGAAAAAATTCTAGAGAAGGAAAAAGAGTACACATATCTAACCATACGCCTTTTGGTTGCCTCCTTAAAAACCTTGCAAGTAAAACCCAGTGGGACAAAACCTTGTAAGGGAAAAAGAGTACAACGCGTATTAATTCCCCCTCATGAGAGCATCACTTCACATCCTTAAGCATTTGCATTCCAATCTTGTGCACCAACTTCAAAAGATCTTTGGTAGAGATTTGAAGAACAAATCAACCATATTAACTTGAATGAATATATTGCACCTTGAAATCATCATTCTAGATAGAGATGGATTGTCTTCATTTGATCTTGTTGGAATCGTCAGTTCAATATCTTCACATAGAGGTGAAAACTCTTGCTATCATATTATCGTGCATATAGTTATAGCAAGATACATTTGTGCACAAATTGCATTGAGGATGTAGTACTTCATGACCATGAATTCTATATGCTTTAAGCAATTTAAATCCTTCAGGGATTGTTAAGTTATATAAGCCATATAATAGACTTTAGATGCATATCAAGTTTTCATGTCATGCTAGACATATAAGATATCGAAAACTGAATGCACATATCATTGGCTTTATACTTTTAAGTGTTTGAACTATAGGTCCAAAACAACATGTCGTTCATATGAAACCAATTCTACTTGAATTGTTTCTCTAGACTTAAGATCCTCATATATCTTTAGAGCTATTATAGATGTCGTCGACGAACATTTTATATCAGTTTCAATATTTTTTCATAAAGACATAACATAGAGATCTCTTCATTCATATTTTTAGGTACCTGAATCCCTCTTGAGATTTTATGAAGTGTTATGTCATATAATCTTCTAGATCACTTGCCTCCTTTATTATGATCATTTTGATCATTTGTTCACCTTCTTTATCAAGAAGTTTATTTGAAACCGATCTGTCTTTACGCTTTAAGCGTACCATATACTTTGTCCTTCTAGGACTTATTATAATATGAGCATTTGCAGTGAGAATATAGTTACTTTCTTTGGGTCAGCAAATGCATCTGGCATGCTTTGCAATAAATTACACATGAATTATCTTTTTATGAACTTCAAATTCATATTATTTTATTCGAGGATCTAGATGTACAAATGATAATTCATTCCATTTAACTTTTTCTCAACTGTTGTATTTTGTCTCCCCCTCATGTTAGAAAAACTAACTTGTTTCCTCAACTTTGAGAACCCATCTTGTGCGTTATGGTGTTAATCAAAATATACACTGCACATCAATGATAATAAGATGGAACTATTTGGTTCCTGACCATGAACCACTTGTGAGGGGAGAAAATAATATACTTTCGTATATAACGTATATCAAACTGATATACAAAACTTTTTTCTCATAAGCAATTGTTTAGCTATTAAGTGGAGGCACTCAATAAATCATTTTGCTAAACTAGCTGTGATGCAAACCAACTTATCAAGATGAACTTCTTGAATAGAAAATCTGGAATATGCTCTAAATTAAATTGTAGAGCAAGTTACCTTGCAAACACCATGTTGCGGGTTAATAATAATCGCACATGTAGCCATCTCATAGATGCGTCTTATGTGGTATACATGGCAGGTGAATGGGCTCATATTCACCTTTGATATTTCCAGCATTCATGGGATTGAATCCCAATTTTAGTTGATCTATTAATTAATGAGAACATGCAACATAAGAGAATTCGTAAAGAACTTTCTAGTTCTTTAATATTTACCCATGTGAATTCTCTTTTGTTTTTGCACATCATACTTAAATTGATATGGGTAAACCGATTATGCCAACTGAATAAATTATCAACATTGATAAACTTCAGATTTATACCATGACGTGTGCAATTATCAATAAACTCCAAGTTTATTATGATATGGGTTTTTATATCAATAAACATCCACTTTATTGTGGTATTCTTTTATTTGTGCAGTACAAACTAGAGAATAAAGCGGGTAGCTTTTCACATACATATTACCCCGCTACAAGTTGTAGTAGTAGAAGATATTAATCTTTCCTTTATTTATAGTCTCAGTATGACCAACCGCTTTCGCGAGCACTTTAGAAACTCAATAAGTTTCTTTGAGACTTACTACAACACAACGTCTTATTGATAATCAATTTTCTCCAAAATAGTATAATTGGCTCTTCTAGAGCTCTCAATTAATTTTGTACTACCACATATTCATCAATATCCATATGGTGAATATCTCTTTTAAAGAGAAAGTTATACCATTATGGTTATGGTCAAAATTATATGCAAGATATGTTTCTTGCATTAATGTTATTCTTTGATAATCACATTACCAAAATATTTTAGCGTGCAATAGGTACGTGACCAATGACCATTCATGCCATAATAATGACATTGATTTCTTATATCATCTCAAACCTCCTTCTAGAGGTGAGTGTGGTATATTCACTACCACTAGCACGTTCATATTCTTTCAAGAATGAATATGTATTCATAAATCAGATGTTGTCACATTCACATCATGAATTGATCATAGTCATCTGTATGTGCTTTATAAAATCTCATGTCAATTCGATGACAAATATTACTTTCACAGAGTGAAGGATTATTTTGAGAATCCTTATTATTCTCATTATCACAATGATGGCGATTATAATTTTGTCTATTGCCACGTCCACATCCATTGATACATCATAGTGATAATTTTGTCTTCTTTCAGACTTATCACATACTGTTATCACATTCTCTTAAGGGAATGAGAATGGAGCAAATTCAATGGGACGGGTTTTCACTTTTTGTGCCCATAATCATACATGAATTTGATCATGGCAAGACATAGAAATTTTACCACTTCAGGTGGTTATAATTTCTTACAAACTCCATTAGAGTTGTAATCAAAATTTATTGTCTTTGCTTGTATTTAAAATTAAATTATAGAATAAAGAGAAAAATACGGTAAAATACTTATCTTAAATCCAGAATTTAATCATGAAGGAAATTCATAGAACAATTGACAATCATTATGATCAATCTCAAAGCTTCTACTCAATTGATTAGAGTCTCGTGCTGATAACGTGTTATAAAACAATAAAAGAAGAAGAAGAGTATTGCAGAGAAAAGTAGAGGGAGAGAATTCTTATTGATTTGGGATGAATTACAATGAAATAGAACCCTCTATTTATAGGGCCACCAAGTAATAAACCCTAGAATCTCTCTAAATATAGACATTCACCATAAATAAAATTCTATTTATAACAAAAATGAAGTTCTTCTCTTGTATTTTTCTGTTGTTAAGTCTCTTTGTCTCCATTGTTATTGCTATAGTACTATTCCGGCAGTTTTTGTATACGGCCGTTTTTGTGTTCGGCGACACTGTAATTGATACAGGCAACAACAACTGGTTCCACACGCTACAACATGGGAAGAATTTCGAGGGAGGAAAGCCCAATGGCAGATTTTGTGATGGAAAAGTTCCCTCTGACCTTTTTGGTACCAAGATTTTGCCGCTTTAATTTCCTCCTATATCGGGTCATGATATGTGTTTACCTCGAAAAACGTGAGTAACAATTAAATATAATTTATGGTTTTAAAGATATGTGATTTATTCTAATACCAGTGAATATACAAGTTATTTAAGTTATAGTAGGAAGAATTGATGAACCAAACCAGTGTTGTTAGAGCAACGGGGACCTCGAGCTCGATTATCTCGAGGGCCTCGAGGTGAGTTAAGAGCAAATAAAGTATGAACAATAAAGTAAAGACAATAAAGCTGAAGAACAACTGTGGAGCACAGTAAACGAGAAAAGCAGAGTAGAATATTCTATTGCAGTGAATGAGATGATCTTTATAAATGATTGAGGTCCCCTTTATATAGGAGGGGAAAACCCTAATATGGTACATTCCTAATTACGGTAAGGAATTTTATTGGTACAACTGTATAACAACCTAGTACGGACTTGTACTATTTCGTACAAATCTTATCCTGTAATTTACGCCCTGATCCACGTGTCCTTGAGAACTTTCCGCTCTTTCTTGAGTGTCATCGAAATTATACTGCCCCCGAGGTAGATCATGGCAGGTCTCTGATTTGCTCCCTCGAGGTAGGCATTTTCCATTCAGATCTGGTCTCTACTTCGTTCCGCCCGAGCTCGAGCCCGAGGTACCTTTAAGTTCTTGAAATCTGGCTCTCCGGTTTCGGCCGTATACAGATAGTCCCCGCATTTCTTAGAATGAAAAAATAAGAAACGATCTGATTCTCGCCCCTTCGATGTCCCAATCATGATGTCAGTCTAGTAAGGTTAGCGGTCTGTATGACCGAAAGGTCGTGCAAAAGTTACGCCTACACAGTTTTTGAAAAGCCTCTAATGAAGGACGGCTATTGGTCGTCCGTCCAGCTTCTCCAACACGCTTAGACAACCTCTATAAATACGTCAATCCTTCATTCTTCAAACTTTTACTTTTACAGTATCATCAAATCTTCTCTGCACTTGTTCCTTCCTTGTGCCCATTTCTTAACTAGCTCCTTCTTCTTCTGAATTTTCACAACAAAAATGGCAAAAACTTCCAAGACAGTTCCACAAAAAGAGAAAGCCTCTTCGTTTTCACGCCCGTCAAAGGGCAAAATGGTGGTACCTCCTAGCATTGAGGAATGTACCCCCGAGCTTTATGATACGTCTTCCGATTTCAAGGTCGACAAGCCTGCTTCGGTCCCAGGACGATGTGAGCCCATGTCTCGGTATATTCGCTTAATAACCGATCTCAAACAAGTGAAAGCAGATTGTTGTTGGGGAGATGAAGTGCAAGTGGAGATCCCTTCACCTGATGAGGATATTACTACTCACAAAGCGGGGTACCTAAGCGTATACACATACCCATTTACTTTAGGTCCCGTAGATCCTTCTTCGCTCTTTCCAGACCCAGTGATCCTCGATTTCTGTCGACAATACCAAGTGACACTCGGCGAAATTTATCCTTCCTTCTGGCGGGTTGTTCACCTGATTAGGTACTTTTCGAGCAAAGTCGAGGGGATGCCTTTTACCCTCGATCATTTGATCAGATTATACAACTATCACGACCCCAAATACCCCGGTCGTGATGACGCCTATCACAATACTAGGCAAGCCAGCCCAAACAATTAACCACAGTAAATTTCTTTTAATAAGCCATTTTGCTAATACTGATTAAGCTTCAAATTCGCAAGAAAATATATAAATCACTAAGATGTGTGGAAAGACAGTATAACGACAAACCAAACACAGCCCAACCATCTGGTGTCACAAGTCTAGAGCCTCTAAATACAACCAGTCCGACTGTCTAATACATGATAAGTCTAAAATGCAGAAAAACAAGGACAGGAAGGAGGAAAGCAGGGCTGCGGATGCCGTGCAGCTACCTTGCAGTATCCGAGAAGTTCCGACAATGCTGGGAACCCTCACTCTGTCGCGCGGGCACCTGAATCTGCACACAAGGTGCAGGGAGTAACGTGAGTACACCAACTCAGTAAGTAACTAAAATAAATAAGGTCTGAGCGCAGTGACGAGCAGTTAAAAATCATATAAAAGAGTATACAACAGAATATCAAGTCAAACTCAACAATTTAAAAGCCAGTTACTTCGTAAAACTTCAGTTTAAATTGAAATACTTTGAAATCATTTACTTAGCATTTTTCAACAGAGGTCATTATAAAAGGAAGAGTGAAATCAGCAAAAATGTCATAATTGGGCCCCTCGGACAAGGTATCACTCACAAATAGAGCCTCTCGGCCGAGCCTCTCGATCACTCGTGACTCAACTCTCGTCACACAGTACTCACACTCAGCACTCAGGCTCAATAATATCTCATAGTAGTAATAATCATAATAATCACTGCGGCGTGCAGCCCGATCCATAGTTTACAGTCGACTACGCTCACTAGGGGTGTANTAGTCGACTACGCTCACTAGGGGTGTACAGACTCCGGAGGGGCTCCTACAGCCCAAGCGTCATATCGCTGCGGTGCGCAGCCCGATCCAATATATATATCGCTGCGGCGTGCATCCCGATCCATAATATATATATATATATATATATATATATATATATATATATATATATATATATATATATATATAATCCTCACGAACAATAAAAATACCCCTAAGGGTCTCAACAGGTCGGCACAAGGCCCCAAACATGGCATAAAACCCATAATATAGTATAAATCTCTAAAATACGTGATATAATAAGATTTCAAATCAAGTACGCGGCTTAATAGTCGCTACGGGACGGACCAAGTCACAATCCCTATCGGTGCACGCCCACACGCTCGTCACCTCATTTATCAAATCAATACGAAATACCGGGATTTTATACCCTCAGTTCCAGATTTACAATGGTTACTTACCTCAAATCGGATGAAATACTACTCCGCGACGCCTTTGCCTCTCACCTCGGCCTCAACTCGCGTCGAATCTACCCAAAATCAGAATCATAACATTAGAATAAGCTAAGGGAACGAAGCTCATGCAAAAATAATCAAATTATACCAAAAATCCCGAAATTGGTCCAACCCGACCTCCGGGCCCACGTCTCAAAATTCGATAAAATTCACATCAATAGACTCCTTATCTCCCCACGAGTTCATACATATCAAAAGTATTAAAATCCGACCACAAATGGCCCCTCAAACCCTTGCTCAAAGGTCTCCAATCTCAAGCCTTAGTTTTCCAATTTTTAACCCTTAATTTCCAAGCCAAATTAGTGAAATAACACCATAGAAACGAGTTTAGGGTCCAAAACCTTACCTCTATGAAATCCCCTTGAAATCCCTCTTCCAATAGCTCCCCCAAGCTCAAACCCGCATGCAAATGGTGAAGAACAACTCAAAAATCGCGAAGGAATTCTTTTATACCTTCTGGCCCAGGTTTTTCGCACCTGCGGCCCAAAATACGCTTCTGCGGCCCAAGACACCGCATCTGTGGTTTTCACTTAACGTCCAAGTTCCGCATCTGCGGTTGATTCCTCGCACCTGCGCTACCGCAGGTGCGCTTCCTTAGCCGCTTCTGCAGTTCCAGCTGATCTTCTTCTTAGCCACACTTGCGGCTGCCTTCCGCTTCTGCGGGCATCGCACCTGCGGCCTCCCAAACGCAGGTGTGGTATGACAGCAGCAAAAAATGCTTCAGCTCCCTAACTCAACTCCAAAATTTCCGTCAATCATCCGAAATCACCCCGAGGCCCCAGGGACCTCAACCAAAAGCACAAACCAGTCATATACCACCATCCAAACTTATACCAATCTTCAAAACACCTCAAACAACATCGAAATAACCAAAACACATCGGATTCAAGCCTAAGAACTCTAAAACTTCCAAATTCCGCTTTTGATCAAAAGGTCTATCAAACCTCGTCCGAATGGCCTGAAATTTTGCACACACATCCCAAATGACACAACGGACCTACTGCAACTCCCAGAATTCCATTCCGACCCCTATATCAAAATCTCACCTATCAACCGAAAATGCCAAAATTCCAATTTCGCCAATTCAAGCCTAAATCTACTCCGGATCTCCAAAACATGTTCCGATCACACTCCTAAGTCCCAAATCACCTCCTGAAGCTATCCGAATCATCGGAATATACATCTGAGCCCTATTTCACATAAGTCAATATCCAGTTTACTTTTTCCAACTTAAGCTTTCTCAAAAGAGACTAAGTGTCTCAAACCTTACCAAAACCTCTCCGAACCCGAGCCAGCAAACACGATAACACATAATACAGCTGAACAAAATAATAAGAAGCAGAAATGGGGAAAATGGAGCGGTAACTCATGAAACGACCGGCCGGGTCGTTACATCCTCCCCCTCTTTAACAAACATTCGTCCTCGAACGAGTCAAGAAACATACCTGAAGCCTCGAATAGGTGAGGATATATTCTCCGCATCTCCCGCTCGGTCTCCCAGGTAGCCTCCTCCACGGGCCGACCTCTCCACTGCACTTTCACTAAAGCTATACCCTTTGACCTCAACTTTCAAACCTGCCGCTCCAAAATAGCTACTAGCTCCACATCATACGTCAGATCATCATCTAACTGAACCGTTCTGAAGTCAAAAAGATGAGACGGATCCCCAACATACTTCCGGAGCATAGAAACATGAAACACCGGATGCACACCCGACAAGCTGGTTGGCAAGGCAAGCTCATAAGCCACCTCCCCAATCCTCCGAAGTACCTCAAAAGGCCCAATGAACCGAGGACTCAATTTACCTTTCTTCCCGAATCTCATAACACCCTTCATGGGTGAAACCTTCAATAGAACCTTCTCACCCACCATGTAGGACACATCCCGAACCTTCCTGTTAGCATAACTCTTTTGTCTCGACTGCGCTGTACGAAGCCTCTCCTGAATCACCTTCACCTTGTCTAAAGCATCCCGCACCAAGTCTGTGCCCAATATTCTAGCCTCACCTGGCTCAAACCAACCAACTAGAGATCTACACCGCCTCCCATACAAAACCTCATATGGAGCCATCTGAATACTCGACTGGTAACTGTTGTTATAAGCAAACTCTGCGAGCGGTAGTAACTGATCCCATGACTCTCCAAAATCAATGACACAAGCGTGCAACATGCCCTCCAATATATGAATAGTGCGCTCGGACTGTCCGTCCGTCTGAGGGTGAAAAGCTGTGCTCAACTCAACCTGAGTACCCAACTCTCGCTGTACAGACCTCCAAAACTGTGAAGTAAATTGAGTGCCCCTATCTGAAATGATGGAAACCAGGACACCATGCAAATGAACAATCTCCCGGATATAGATCTCTGCCAACCGCTTTGAAGAATAAGTAGTACACACAGGAATGAAGTGCGCGGACTTGGTCAACCGACCCAAATAGCATCGAACTTCTTCAAAGTCCGTGGAAGCCCAACTACAAAGTCCATGGTGATCCGCTCTCACTTCCACTCTGGAATATCCATCCGTTGAAGCAGGCCACCCGATCTCTGATGCTCATATTTCACCTGCTGACAATTGAGACACCGAGCTACAAATCCCGCAATGTCCTTCTTCATTCTCCGCCACCAATAGTACTGTCTCAGATCCTGATACATCTTTGCGGCACCCGGATGAATGGAATACCGCAAGCTATGGGCCTCCTCCAGAATCACTCCCGAAGCCCATCTACATTGGACACACATATCCGGCCCTGCATCCTCAACACCCCATCATCACCAATGATCACATCTCTGGCATCATCGTGCTGAACTCTGTCGCTAAGGACAAGCAAATGAGGATCATCATACTGGTGCTCTCTGATGCGATCAAACAAGGAAGACTGAGAAATCACACAAGCCAATACCCGACTGGGCTCCGAAATATCCAACCTCACGAACCGATTGGTCAAGGCCTGAACATCCACTGCCAGAGGTCTCTCCCCAACTGGAATATATGCCAAACTCCCCATACTCACTGCCCTTAGGCTCAACGCATCGGCCACCACATTGGCCTTTCCCGGATGGTACAAGATAGTAATATCATAATCCTTTAGCAATTCCAACCATCTCCGCTGCCTCAAATTGAGATCCTTCTGCTTGAACAAGTGCTGGAGGCTACGATGATCAGTAAACACCTCACAAGACACACCATACAAGTAATGCCTCCAAATCTTCAACGCGTGAACAATGGCAGCCAACTCCAAATCATGAACAGGTTAGTTCTTTCAAGGGGCTTCAACTGACGGGAAGCATAAGCAATAACTCTACCCTCCTGCATCAACACACACCCAATACCAACTCTCGAAGCATCACAATACAGTGATACACGGTATATGAACCTAAAGCTGATGGCAACACTAATACTGGAGCTGTGGTCAAGGCAGTCTTGAGCTTCTGAAAGCTCTCCTCACACTCCTCCGACCACCTGAATAAAGCACCCTTCTGAGTCAACTTGGTCAAGGGCGATGCGATAGATGAAAAGCCCTGAACAAATCGGCGGTAATAACTCGCCAAACCAAAAAAAACTGCGAATCTCTGTAGCTGAGGACGGTCTGGGACAACTTTGAACCGCCTCCATCTTCTTTGGATCAACCTGAATACCCTCACCGGATACCACGTGCCCCAAGAAAGCCACCGAACTGAGCCAAAACTCGCACTTGGAGAATTTTGCATAAAGCTTCTCCTCCCTCAATCTCTGAAACACAACCCTCAACTGCTCTGCGTGCTCCTCCTGACTACGCGAATACACTAGAAGATCATCAATGAAAACTATGACAAATGAGTCGAGATAAGGCCGAACCACGCTGTTCATCAAATGCATGAACGCTGCCGGTGCATTGGTCAACCCAAAAGACATCACCAGGAACTCATAGTGACCATAACGGGTCCTAAAAGCTGTCTTGAGAATATCCGAGTCCCTGATCTTAAGCTGGTGATAACCTGAACGGAGATCAATCTTGGAGAACACTCTCGCTCCCTGAAGCTGGTCAAACAAATCATCAATGCGAGGTAGGGGATACTTATTCTTAATAACCTTGTTCAACTGCCTGTAATCAATGCACATCCTCATCGTGCCATCCTTCTTCTTCACAAATAGGACAGGCGCACCCCAAGGCGACACACTAGGCCAAATAAACCCCTTATCAAGGAGTTCCTGAAGCTGCTCCTTTAACTCCTTCAACTCCGTTGGTGCCATACGGTACGGTGGAATAGAGATGGGCTGAGTGCCCGGCACCATATCAGTACCAAAATCGATATCCCTGTCCGGTGGCATGCCCGGCAAGTCTGCAGGAAAAACATCTGGAAAATCCCTCAATACTGGAACAGAATCAATGCTGGGAGTCTCTGCACCGACATCCCTCACAAATGCTAAGTATGAAAGACAACCCTTCCCAACCATACGCTGGGCCTTCAAGAATGAGATTACCCTGCTGGGAACATAATCAGACAGACCTCGCCACTCAATCCGTGGCACACCCGGCATAGCTAACGTTACCGTCTTGGCATGACAATCCAGAATAGCCCAGCACGGAGATAACCAATCCATGCCCAATATCACATCGAAGTCTACCATACATAACAACAGAAGATCCACTCGGGTCCCAGACCCCCAATAGACATAACACACGATCAGTATACACGGTCTACCACAACAATATCGCCTACCGGAGTAGAGACATGAACAGAAGAAACGAGAGACTCGCAGGGCGTATCCAGATAATGGGCAAAATAAGATGACACATAAGAGAATGTAGACCCAGGATCAAATAACACAGAGGCATCTCTCCGCAGACTGAGATAATACCTGTAATCACCGCATCTGAAGCAACAACATCAAGTCTAGCCGGAAGTGTATAGAAACTGGCCTGACCACCACCTGATCGTCCTCCCCCTCTAGGACGGCCCCCAACTGACTGACCTCCACCCCTAGCTGCCTGAGCGGGTGATGAAGTGGCTGGAGCTGAAGTAGAGCTAACCCCTCTGCTGAGATGGACCCTCAAGAAGACGAGGACACTGCCTCCTCATATGCCCAAAATCTCCACACTCATAACAACTCCCCGGTGCTGGAGACGGGGACTGATGGAACCCCTAGCTCCGAAATGACTAGCAGATGCACCTGGCATAGAAGAGCCCTAAACTGATGGAGCACGGGACGAACTCTGGGCTAGAAGGGCACTGAGTGATGAATGTCCCTGATGAGAACTGTGAGACCTATGACCCGACAATGCCCCACGATAACCTGGGCGAGCTGACTGAGCCTGCCTGAATGGACGGCCTCTGCCATGCTGAAACTGACCCCTCGAAGGAGCACCATCATAGCTACCAGATCCCCGAGGCCTCTTGGCCTTCCTCTCCTCTCGCTCCTGGCGACGAACTGACTCAATCTCACGGGCGATGTCAACAACCTCCTCAAAAGTAGCACCTGACACCCTTTCCCTAGTCATGAGAATCTGAAGCTGATATGTGAGGCCGTCAACGAACCTCCTGATCCTCTCTCGATCTGTGTGAACCAACCAGATAGCATGGCGAGCTAACTCGGAGAACCTCATCTCGTACTGTGTAACAGTCATATCCCTCTGTCACAACTGCTCGAACTGCCTACGCAGCTCTTCCCTGCGGGACTGTGGTACATATTTCTCCAAAAAGAGAGCGGAGAACTGCTGCCAAGTAAGAGGTGCCGCACCAACAGGTCTACGCCTCTCATAAGCCTCCCACCAAGTGAAGGCAGCCACCGTGTGAGGAACCAAAGGGTCATCACCGAATTTCTTCCTATTTCCGTGCTTTCGAGGCCTTAAAAACCTCGCTTTTAGTTACCTCGATTTTACGTGCGCAGTCCGAGCGCGAAGCCGAAAAGCTTTTATGTTGAAATATGTGAACTTTGTGAAAAATTTGAAGAATTTTGATATTAATATTGCTAAAGTTGACTTTGGTCAACATTTTTGGTAAACGGACCCGGACCCTTGATTTGGCGGTCCCGGAGGGTCCGTAGAAAATATGAGACTCGGGCATATGCCCGAAGTCGAATTTCGAGGTCGAGAGCCCGAGAAATGAATTTTTCTATGAAATTGTTTTTCTGAAATTATTAAGGAAAATGGGAATGAAAATTGATTAAAAGACTATGGTATCGGGCTCGTATTTTGGTTCCGACGCCCGGTACAAGTCTTAATATGTGTTAAGCACTTTCTGTAAAGTTTGGTCGAAATCGGACGTCATTTGACGTGTTTCGGACCTAAATATCTAAAATTTGAAATTTAAGAAGTTTGAAATGAAAAATGATGATTTTGAGGCTTGATTCATTGATTTTGATGTTATTTTGGCGATTTGATCGCTCGAGTTAGTTCGTAGGATGTTATTGAGTTAGTGTGTGTGTTTGGTTAGGAGCCCCGAGGGCTCGAGAGTGTTTTCGGAGGTGTTTCGGGGTGTTTGAACTTAAGAAAAATTGCAGAAAACTGCTGTTGCTGGTGTCCAGGTAAATTGCCCTCTGCGATCGCATACACCTTTCTGCGATCGCGTAGGGTTACTTGATCAGGTCCATTTTCTGTTCTATGCGATCGCATGAACTCCTCTGCGATCGCGTACCTTAGCCCCTTCGTTCTTTGCAATCGCATTAAGCTTCCGCGATCGCGTTTCATTAAACCAACCCCGGTATGCACAACCCCTTTTCTTCTATGCGTTCGCATGACCACTTCTGCGATCGCAATGGTCAATTTTCCCTTCCCTTATGCGATCGCAAGCCTCCTTCTGCGATCGCATAGAGTAAATACGCCCGGTGATTTTTTTTAAAATGTTCAAAACAGAATAGTTTCGGGACTTAGGCATTTTTCTCACGAACCCTCTTCTTCCCCAAGCTTTAGGACTCCATTGAAGCCCCCACTCTTCAAGATCACTTGAGTAAGTAATTTCCCACTTATTTCCTTCACTTTTCCTTCATTAATTAGCAAGTTTCTAAGCCTAAATCATGAAATCAAAGTAGAAATTAAGGGTTATGGGTAGAGTTAGGGTTTTGAGAATTTTGGGTGATTCAACCTCAATTTGGGGTCGAATCTTGAAATAAATTATATATTTGAACTCGTGGGGTTATGGGTGATTGGGTTTTGGTCCGAGCCTCGTGTTTGGACCATGTGGGACCGGTGTCGAATTTTGGTGTTTTTGGGAAAATGATTGGAATTTCATTTCTAGGCTATGAGATTATGTTTTTGAGCCCTTATTGATATTATTGAACTAATTATGACTAGATACCATTGTTTCGGAGTCGGATTGTAGAGGAAAGGCAGTATTTGAGGATTGATTGCTATTCTTTGGACCGAGGTAAGTGTTTGTTCTAACCTTGGCTTGCGGGAATAGGATTAGAATGCTATTTGCTACTTGCTAAATGTGGAGTACGGTGTATAGGCATGGTGACGGTTGTCTATGCACCGGAGTCTAGCATGACCGTGAGTCTTAATTGCTTTTAATTCAAATGATGTGACACCACTACCTTGTCTAATCGATAAATTTCATATAATGTAAACGGCTGAGGAAGAATTGTGATTGATATATTTTGGAGCGTTGGCTCGAACAAGAATGTGATAGTAGAGAAAGAAGTGATTTAAAAGAGGGTGTGTTGTGATTATTCCCTTGCCGGGACGTGTAGACTATTATTACGTATTCTCCCTTGCCGGGATATTTGGGTTGTTAGTTGTACCCTTGCCGGGTTAAAATGTTATGTTGTCGAATTGCCCAAATGGGGCCTTCTTTACAAAGTCAGACATTTTGAGCATAATATGGGATCGTGTGGCACGCCGTCCACTTATATACTATAATATGGGATCGTGTGGCACGCCGACCACTATATATGTCATGAAATGGGATCGTGTGGCACGCCGTCCACTTATATACTATAATATGGGATCGTGTGGCACGCCGACCACTATATATGTCATGAAATGGGATCGTGTGGCACGCGGTCCACTTATATACTATAATATGGGATCGTGTGGCACGCTGACCACTATATATGTCATGAAATAGGATTGTGTGGCGCGCCGACCACTTATGTATTATAATATGGGATAGTGTGGCACGCCGTCCACTATATATATATATATATCATGGAAACCTGGAGTAGTTCTGCTGTTATTTCTAATAATTCATTTTCATCCGTTATTTTCGAGCATGTCCCCTTCCCAGCTTTACTTGATATCTTCTGTTATTATTTCCGTTGCTCTTGTATATGGTATATATATCTGTACAGGTTGTTTTTGGTAGGTCCTGTCTAGCCTCGTCACTACTTCGCCGGGGTTAGGCCAGGCACTTACCAGCATATGGGGTCGGTTGTGCAGATGCTACACTCTGTGCATTTTTGTGCACAGATCAGGGAGCAGCTTTCGGACCGCAGCAGTAGGATTTGCCGGGAGCTATCTTCAGTCCAGGGACTCTCGAGGTAGCCTAGCAGGCGTTCGCAGGCCGAAGTCCCTTCTATGTTTTAGTTTGTTTACCTTGTATCGAACAAACACTATGTACTTCCTCTCAGACTTGTTTTTAGCATTCTATAGTAGTCCGTGAGCTAGTGACACCAGACTCTGGGTAGAACTATGTTTCAAACTTCCGCACTTTTGGTTTACAATTGTGTTAATCTAAAATCTTCCGCTTATTTATTGTTCTCATGTATTGTATTGTTCGAATAAAATCAGTAAAAATGTTTTAAATGTTTGGCTTGCCTAGCTCCGATAGTAGGTGCCATCACGACTCCCGATGGTGGGAAATCTGGGTCGTGACATGTACACCCATACCTATGCATGGCAACATTTATACGGATGTGCATGGCATTATAAATGTTTTAGAATTTACAAAGTTATTCAGATTTAAAGATGTGTTTCTATATTCCATGTTTCATCTATGTCTTTTACGTACGAATTCTCATGCCTTACATACTCAGTACATTTTTCGTACTGACGCTCTATTTCACGGGGCCTGCGTTTCATGCCCGCAGGTGCAGGTAGGCAAGCTGACGGTCCCCCTTCTTAGGATCCCTGATCAGCGAGAGTTGGCTGTCACACCCCTTTTTGTACCCCCGAAAAGAATTTGTGTTGTTATGAGTTTGTGGGTTAAAGAGTTTTTCCAATTGNAAACTTTAATATATTTAAGCAAAAAAAATTTTAAAATTCACTAGTTAAAATTTTTGGGGCTCTTAAAATTTTGGGGCTAAAGCAAAGTCTTTACTAGCCTCCACATAATGTTCTTTCGCCATTGATTATGATAAACGGATAAGGGTCATATTTGTCCCTGTACTCTTCAAAAAGGGTTATATATGTCCTTCGTTATACTTTTTTGATATATTTATCCTTATCGTTATGCTTTAGGATCATATTTGTCCATGTACTCTTCAAAATGGGTTACGTTTGCCCTTCGTTATACTTTTTTGACATATTTATCCTTAGAGTTATACTTTGGGATCATATTTACCCCTCATCCATTAAATCCCCATGTCCCACCTTTGTTTTATGATAATAGGTGAATTTAACTATAATCACGCCTTAAATAACCACCTTCTTGTATAGTTTTGATGATAAAAGTGATAACAAAATGCTCTTATTAGTGCTTTTCATGATTTGCAGGTGATATATGACCAGGGAAGGCTAGGGAGTACTTTTGGAGTCAAAAATGAAGAAAAAGAGGCCAATTGTGAAATTCCCCAAGTAAACCACGCAAAACAGGCCTGAAGATTCAGAGAACTGGGTTGACCGCGGTTCCACCGCGACCGCGGTAGAACCGCGGTGGAAGAGAGCTGCGGATAAATTGAGATTCAGAGAAGGCATTTGGCCGCGGTTTGACCGCGACCGCGGCAGAACCGCGGCGGAAGCAGAAAACTTGAGGGACTAAAGTGTAAAACACGGGATTTTTAGACCTAAACCCTATTTTAAATACAAGACTTCGCCCAAGAGAGGCATGTATTGAATTTTAGAGTATCTTGGCAAGGAAAACAATTGTGAGAGATCACCCAAAACATCTTTCTTCTTTTCTTTGATTTTTATTGCTAGTTATGATGAATTCTATCTTAGTTTGTTTTCCCATAGCCATGAGTAGCTAAATCCTTTGTCTAAGGCTTTGATGGAACCTATTGGGGGGTGAACATCTTGTTTATGGGAATACAAATTGCTAGTTTCAATCTCTATTTGTTCAACTTTGTGCTTGTTGTAGTTAATTGACAGGATCCTCAATTAGTTGTGCCTATTTAGTGTGCATAACTTGGAAAAGAGTGCATATTTAGGTTATTGTTGAACAACACCACTCCCAAAGTATAAGAGGAATCTATAATTGCGGGTTTAAAGGCGGGATTAGGGATAACGAAGCCTTGGGTGTAATCTAAAGCGAATTGTGCTAAATAAAGTAAGCTAGTGTATCTCGGGAGAGTGCAATTAGTATATTACTGTGATTACTCGGGAGAGATTTACGGTAAGATGAGCATTCATGATTGATAGAGATGTGTTGGTAAATTTGTATGAGCATAAACAGAAGGGATTCTTTCAATAGGGAAATCATTGCCTTAGCTTCTTCTCATCATTGTTTACAACCTTAACATCTTAGTTTACAGCTGTTTAATTTACTTGCAATCGTAGTTAGTAAAGCGACATCCAACTATGATTCAAACATCTGGGAAACTGGTTCTAAAGAGTTTAGTGGGTCTAAAGATAGTGATTGATAGGTTAACTCTCTGTGGATTCGACCCTGGGCGTAATACTCGGGTTATATTTGCAACGTCCGCATTGTCCTTTTTATAAGGCATAGTTGGGCTTGATCACTGCTCGACCACCCTCGACCTGATTATGTTGGCCAAGCTACCTCAATCCACGAGCACACGTTTAATTTGAAATTAATTCAAAAGAAAAGAAATTACCAGTGCGTCGTTATGAGGCTGAGACAAGGTCTCGATGTCCTCTTCGGTGAATGTGAGAGCATCCTCTGGTATGTAACTCCAAGTTCTCTTTTCCCTGGTGATGGAAATTTCCGTTCGTCTGACAACGGGTCCCTGTGGAGCATCGGCCCCTCCAATGATCATGTGGATGACGTGTTGTGGTTCTTCTGGTTCATTCTTCCTCTTCGCCTCTCTTTCCCGAAAATAGTATTTAGCTCGGTCGCTGAGGAACTCTCGATAATGCCCTTCGTTGGTCAGACGGGCTACCTCTTCTCGAAGCTGTTTGCCGTCCTCGGTCCTATGACTGTGAGTGCCGTGATATTTGTATATCAAGTTAGGATTCCTTTGTGAAGGGTCTGATAGTATGGGTTTGACCACCTAGTATCTTTTATTCTGCTTATGGCTGATACGATGTCCGAGACATCGACGTTAAAATTGTACTCGGATAGCTAAGGTGCGTCTACTGGCCTAGTATGCCTATCGAACCCGGCTTTACTCATGAGTCCCCGGGAATATTTACCACGATCTGTCCTTCGATCACCTCGAGGCACATTACACTTTCGAGCATTCCTTCGATCTTTTATGTAAGGTCGATATCTTTCCTTGTTTGGTCTCGACTCCCTTTTCGTAAACCTTTGTTCATTTGTCAAGAGCCTGCTAGGATATACTGAGCCCGAAGGGGCTCCTAAATGGTTGTCTTCGAGCCTGATCTTCAATTGATACTTGTTGTGGACATCCGCCCAGGTCACGGCAGGATATTCGATCAAATTTTATTTTAGTTGCTTCGAAGCTACCGAGCTTTGTTCGTTCAAGTCCTAAGTAAAGGCTTGCACTGCCCAGTCATCGGAGACCGGTGGTAATTCCATTCGCTCCATCTGAAATCGATATACAAATTCCCTTAGCATCTCGTTTTCTCTCTGTTTGATTTTGAAGACATCGAACTTCCTGGTGGCGACCTTGATGGCAGCGGCGTGTGCCCTCACAAAAGATTCTGCCAACATGGCAAATGAATCTATCGAGTTTGGGGGTAGGTTGTGGTACCATATCATGGCCCCTTTCGACAGTGTCTCTCCAAATTTCTTCAGCATGACGGATTCAGTCTCGTCATCCTTTAAGTCATTCCCTTTTACAGCACAAGTGTAGGCGATAACATGCTCATTGGGGTCGTTCCGTTATACTTTAGGACAGCGGGCATTCTGAATTTCTTTGGGATGGGCTTCGGAGCCGCGATCGATGGGAATGATTTTTGTATGAACTTCTTTGAATCTACGCCCTTTAGGATTGGAGGTGCGCTAGGGATCTGATCAACCCTCGAGTTATAAGTCTCCACCTTTTTATCGTTATCCTCTATCTTCTTTTCTCCTGATACAATCCTTTTGGTGAGGTCCTCAAGCATCTTCATAATAGCGGGGTCTGTTGCTGACCCGTTGTTACTCGATCTCTCCGGTACCTGCTCGATTCGGGGAGCCATTTCCAGTGCTGCTCTGCTTGGAGTTTTTTGGTGACTTTGTAGCTGAGCAATAGCCACTTGTTGTGCTTGCAACATTTCAAAAATGACTTGAAGACTAACGTCCCTTTCCTCAACGCGCACACTTCCGTCGGTAGGAGAGCTTACATCGACATGCACAGCGTTTCGTGAGCTCACGTCGATGGGGATTTGTGCCGGTGCCTCCCCTGGGTTTTGCGAAGGTACACCAACATCTGTTGGTGCTACCCCTGGGTTTTGCGGTGGTACACCGGCGTCTGTACCATTTTCTCCCTGAAGCCCAATACCGTTGTTTCGCAAGCATTTCCTGAGTTAGAAATTTTGACCTGAAAACTAACACGAAAACAATCACTATTATTTTTAGCCCCACGGTGGGCGCCAAACTGTTTACCTTGAAAATTGTAATGACAATTATATTTGATTTTATGGTTCTAAAAATACGTGATTTATTTTAATACTAGTTGTTAGGCAATAAATGCTAAGTGTAAATTAAGAGAATAAGGAAAGCGAACCAAAGTTGTCATAAAATCGAGCCTCAAGCTGGCCGGGGCGGGGGCTTCGAGGCTTGCTTAGAGCAGTTGTTAGTGAGCTTATTGATGAAGAAACAATGATAACGAAGCCTCAAAGATGGCCTTTTGCGGTTAATAATGAGCAATAAATGAAGAACAGTGAATGAACAATAAACGAAAAAAGAGTAAGCAATAAATGTGTAGAACAATTGTTTAAGCAAGAGCAGAGAATGTTGTATTGTAAATCAATGTATCGTGTAATATTCCGATCCCCCTTAGAAGATGACAAGGGTCCCTTTTATATAGGTGGGGGGGGGGGGATTCTAACATAGTACATGTCTAATAATGACGGGAAAGGGCTATTGGTACAGCTATATAATGGCTCACTACGGATTAGTACTATTCTTGCAGGCCTGGTCTGTTCTAACTATGTGTCCATGGGAGCTTTCCCGCCTTTCCATGACGATCGTCGATTTTCAACACACTTGACATAGACAAACATATGGGAAATAGTTAAAATTTTAAGAGTCCAGAACACTAACCAGTTGCAGATTAACAGGCATGTAAAGGAAAAATCGAGTGCCGATGGAAGTTCAGTCAACAGTAATAGGGAAGGAATAAAGGACTCCTAAAATCCCAGTGCGTCAGAGTTCCCAAGGGTTTCAAGTGAACCCTGGGCATCGCTCGCACTGAGAAAAGAAAAACAATTTAATTCAGGTGGCCTTCATTTTCAGTTTGACAAGGTCTCAAACATAAAATAGTAGAACGAGTGAGAGTGAGAGTGAGAGTAATAGCAGTAATCAAGTCCCTATAAAGGGAATTAGGGGAGGGGTTTATATAGTAGCTAAAATCGAACATCTAAATAGGGAAACATTGTCAATCAAACATAAATAAGGAAAGAAGAGCATGCATAATCGATTTAGAACCAAATTAGGAGAAAAATCACGCAAACCTTAGTTTTGCTCGGAATCACAAATTGGACGAAGAAGCCTGTCAAATCGGTCTCATGTAGGCTGGTGGTGAATGTATCTGGTCAATAATATGGTAAACATCAAGAATCTGAGCCAAAGAAACCTCCCAAATATCGGCTTCATTAAATAACTCCATACCAAATGAGTATTGTCAAGAAAATAGGAAATAAATGCTGTGAGTACAAAAAAAGGAAAGGAAATATGGGAGATTCCATATTTTCTTGGGCATGGACAGGGATTTGGAGTGACGAGGCTAGGGTTTGGTTTGAGAGGAGAGGAGAGTGTTTGAGGGCGATGGTCTTCGAGAAGTTGTAGGTTTCCGGGAGAGTTTAGTTTATTAAAGAGAGGGGTGGTTTATGGGAAGTTGATCATTTGAGATCAGCGACTAAGACTAAAAGAGAGATGGAGCGGATCATAAAATGGGTCCCGATCAGGTATATTGAAGGGGTCGTTTTGTTGGGCTGTTGAAGGCGAAATGAAGCGGGCCAAATGTTTTGGGCATGTTTTTTGTCTGAAATTCACATTAAAAATGGGTCATAATTTAAATACACAAAATTTTATCAAGAAATAATAAATGTATTTAACAAATAGTAAAGTAATTTATGCAGTAAAGTGTTCGAAATAATATCTTAACATTATAGAAATATAAAAATTCTATTTGCACACAAATAAGGTAATAAAAATGTAATTATGCATAGCATATAGGCTATTATTGCAAAATTGCGTAAATGGCTTAAAAAATAAAACTATACTTATATGAAATGAAGTAAAATATTATGAAACATATATGTGGATGAAAACATATATGTGGATACAAATATAAATTTGGATGATTAAGTCATCACAAAATAATTTGAATGGGTAATTAATACATATTCAAGTAATTAAATGCAAGAAATCAATTTCAAAGCATTAAAAATCATTAGAAGTTATAGAAAATACTTATATGACCCCTTTAAATTAGATAATAATTCCAAAAATGATATTTTAAAAATATACATGATATTTATAAAATGTGAGGGCAAAGTTGCGTATCAACACTTCAAATTGCAAACCTTCGGCAAAAAGAGTCAATTAAACATAGGAACCTCAGAATTCAATTTCAGGCATACTCCTAAGTCCAAAATAACCATACGAACCTATTAGATCAGAAAAAATACCATTCCGGGATCATTCTAACAAAAGTCA
The DNA here is from genome assembly GCF_001879085.1 of Nicotiana attenuata. NCBI lineage: Eukaryota > Viridiplantae > Streptophyta > Magnoliopsida > Solanales > Solanaceae > Nicotiana > Nicotiana attenuata. The sequence continues at coordinate 40,386 of NW_017670722.1, read as the reverse complement.
AACCTCAGTCAATTTTTCCAACTTAAGCTTCTAAACTAATATAACGACCCGACGATCGTTTTAAGAAGTAACTCCCCGATCCCCTATTAACTGCTTTCCCCGTGCTTATTTCTGCTATTGTGAGTTTCCGGGAGGATCCGTTTGAAGTTTCGGAGTGTGTTGGGACACTTAGTCCCTAAATGATAGTTTAAGCTTTAGAATTTGGACCGTATTCGGAGCAGTGATAGGCTTTTTGATCGAAAGTAGAAATTTGAAGTCTTGGAAATCCTTAGCCTTTGATTGGAGAGTGATTTGTGGTTTTAGCGTTGTTTGATATGATTCGAGGATTGGAATAAGTTTGTATGATGTTTTAGGACTGGGTGGCATGGTTAGTTGAGGTCCCGGGGGCCTCGGGTGAGTTTCGGGTGCTTAACGAAAGTTGAATTGGACTTAGGAGAAATCTGAAGTTGGCTGAACCTATCATAACCACACCTGCGTGTATGCGACCACAGGTGCGGCACCGCAGAAGCGGTTGGAGGACCGCAGGTGCGGTCTGAGGTGATTTGGGGTTGGTCGCAGATGCAGCCCAGTTACTGCAGAAGCGACACTGCATCTGCGGACAAGAGGTCGCAGGTGCGGAAGCTGGAATTTAATGAAAATTCGCAAGTGCGGTCTGTTTGTCGCAGAAGCAGTACCACAAGTGTTGTCCCATGGCCGCAGAAGCGGATTCGATGGTCGGAAAAAGGGCAGAATCGAGGGTTAGAACTCAAAACCTTGGAAATTGACTTGGGAGTTCGGGGATTGGCAATTTTAGAGAGATTTTCACCTGGGTGTTTTGGATAAGTAATTCTTACTCGGTTTTGATTAATTTCCATGAATCTATGCTTAATTCCATCCTTTAAATTCGAATTTGGGGTGGAAATTTGCAGAAAATTTTGAAAAGTCCTTAGGCCTAATTTTGGGGTTTTGATCAAGATTTTAATGTGGATTGGAATAATTTTTGTATGTATGAACTCATGAGAGTATGAGGATTCTGAATTTTGTAAATTTTACCCGATTCCGAGACGTGGGCCCTGGGAGGATTTTTGGGCGATTTTCCTATTTTTGCGTATTAGCTTCAAATTAATCAGTTGAATTAGTTACTTGAAGTTATATTTATATTATGCAATTACTTTGAATAGGTTTGGGCCATTTGCAGTCGGGTGCTCGTGGCAAGAACGTGGTATCGAGTTTATTGAGCTAGTTCGAGGTAAGTGGCTTGGCTAAACTTGTGTGGGGGAACTCCCCTTAGGATTTGGTATTGGTGATATAGTAAATTCCTTGTACGTGAGGTGACAAGTGCGTAGATGTGCTAACTGTTGAAAATCCGATTTTCATTAAGTAACTATAATTGTGTATTTTTTCCCTATTTACACTACTTGAAATTTAAGCCTATTATTAGCTTATGAAAGCATGTCTAAATGATTCAATTGTTTTACTTGCTCAAACTGCTTTATCTGAATTCTTTGCAGCATGCTAGGTTAGAAATACCTGTTTACCTTGGTATTAAATTGGATTGAATTGAATATTCTTCGTGTTGTTGCTGTGTGTTTACTTCGGGACTACGGGCGATTTTTCGGTAGATCCCCGTTGCCTGTTTATTTGGGACTACGGATTGATATTCCGGTAGATCCCCCTGCATAGTTATATGGAACTACAGAACTGCACCCGATAGATTCCCCCAGCACTGGGTATTTATATTTGGGACTACGGATCGGGATTCCGGTAGATTCTCGCGCAGTATGAGTTGGATTACGGGACGACACTCGGGAGATCCACCGTATATTTTTATTTGGGGACTTTAGGACGGTATCTTGGTAGATCCCCGGTTGCTATCTCTGTGTTGAGCTTTATTCTTTCTGTGATGCTCTCTCTCTTTGTTGTAATTGTTGTTATTTTTATTATTATACTATGTTACTTCTTACTGTTTCGTTTTCGTTATGTATATGTATATGACCGGTATGGCCCTGACCTTCCTCGTCACTACTCAACCGAGGTTAGTCTTGGCACTTACTGGGTACCGCCGTGGTGTACTCATGCCCTTTCCTGCACATGTTTTTCGTGTGCAGATCTAGGTTCTTTGACTCGGCCCTACTATCCTTGAGGCGAGGCGATTCTTCAGAGACTTTGAGGTATATCTGCCGCATCCGCAGACCGAGGAGTCCCCCTCCATTCTGTCTTGCAGTTATAGCCCTTCTGTATGTTGGCCCAAGTAAAGGTTAGTTTTGAAGACTGACAAAGGAACTCAGACATGAACCAGGTCCATCCCGCAGGTCCATCCCTCAGGTGCACAAAAACGGGCAGATTCAAGCATGTGGGGTGCACGTGAAGGAGATAAGCTTAACTTGGTGTATTTAATATCTCCTGATCGAAAAGGTTGCATAATTGATAAGGAGAAGTACTCCTTACTCAAAGAGAACACTATCCAAGATAGGGAAGGAGTAAGTTGAAATCAACTACAACTCTTCCACCAAGAAAGAGTTGCATCAGAACTCGTGTTATTTCTTCATCTACTAACTCTATAAATTGCAGGATGTTGTCACATTACATGGGTTGCACAAAAACGCAGAATTTAAACGTGAATTGAGAGCAAAATAGCAAGGCTTTTTGCAAGCAATTCGTGTGTGATTCAAGTGTTGAAACCTGAAGTTACATGAACCAGATTGAAGAACCAGCTCCACAAAGAGTTTTATGTGTCTTTCTTTATTTCTAGTCCAATTGTAGTAGGTGTTTTAAATTGTACCTTTTAGCTTTATCTAGAGGCAATTGAAATAGGTACTCAGAGAATTGAAGTTAGAGTTAACTTGAAGTTGTCGCAACAGTTAGAGGCTGTGTGCCACAATGCGATTAGAGTTAATCCTTAGGTTTACAAAGAGTTTTGTAAATGCTGTTTTGGCTCAATGATTTTTGTGGAAGTTTGAGAAAATCCTACTGAGTAGTAGGTCGTGGTTTTTTAACCTTTTGAGCCAGGTGTTTTCCACGTAAAATCTTTGTGTTCTTTATTTTCTTTAATTCTTATTCCGCAAACAGTAGTAGTTGGAACACATAGAAGATCCAGGTCCTTCTGTAGTTCAGATAAGCGAAAATTGGGTGCCACACAAATCACCCCCCCCCTCCCCCCCGCCTCTTGTGTGGTATTGACGCTTAAAACACCAATTGGTATCAGAGCGGGTTATCCTTGAAGAGGCTAACACCTTAGGAAAAGATCAAGATGAGTGCACCACCTGGAAACTGGGAAGGGCAATCCACTGCTAGGCCCCCACTCTTTAATGGTCAGTACTATTCTTGGTGGAAGAACATGATGAGAGATCACATCATAGGAGAAGACTATAAACTCTGGGACATATTCACCGATGGTCCCCTGGCTACTACAAAGAAGAATGTTGAAGGAGTGGACGTGCCAAAGACAAGAGTTGACTGCACTGCTGGAGATTTGAAGAAATGGGAAAAGAATGCCAAGGCGAAGAAATGGCTTGTGTGTAGACTAGGACCAGACGAGTATAGCAGGATTCAAAGCTGCACCACTGCTGAGGAGATATGGGACACTTTACAAGTGGCTCATGAACGAACACCTCAAGTAAAGAGATCAAGAGGAACACTGCTATATTCTCAATATGAAAATTTCACCATGAAGGAAGGAGAAACCATCCAGGAGATGTACACAAGGTTCACAACATTAACAAATGAACTTAAATCTTTTGGAAGGGTTATTCTTGAAGAAGACAAAATTGAGAAGATTTTGACAAGGGTTCTGCCAGTCTCTTGGGAAAGCAAAATCACAGCTATTCAGGAATCAAAGAACATTGCCACTCTTAAGTTGGATGAGCTAATTGGAAATCTCACTGCCTATGAACGTAGAAGGCAAACCATGAAGATGGATGCACCCAAGAAGGAAAGGAGCCTGGCATTCAGAATCACTGAAGGTGCTGATCTAGGGGAGGATGAAATGACCATGATCACAAAGGACTTCAAGAAGTACCTAATGAGAGGAAAGAGTCCTTCAAGAAGTGGAAGCTACAGCAAACCAAGGGTTCCTGAAAAACAAACCAATGAGGGGTGTTACAAGTGTGGGAAGACTGATCACCACATCAAAAACTGCACTCAATGGGAAATTGAATGGAAGAAGGAAAGAACTAAACGAAGGAACAGGAAGAAGGAACAGGTTCAACTCAAGAAGAACAAAGGATCAACAAAGGCTATGGTTGCTGCCTGGGGAGAAAGCTCAGATGAGGACTCAGAGGATGAAGATGGAGATGAACAAGCACTCATGGCAATTGGAGAATCTGATGAGGAATCAGAGGTAAGTATAATTCATCTCAAAGACAAGATTAAATTTTTATCAAAAGAAAGTCTATCCGAGTTACTCCTGGATTTCATTGATGAATATGAGGATCTAAACAACGAAAAGGAATAGCTGTCTAAGAAGTGTGTGATTTTGAAAGCTAAGTGCAAAAATTTGGAACTTAGGGCTAGTGAAAGTGATAGTAAAAATGCTGAGTTAAAGAACCAGGTTCATGAACTTAACACCACTGTCCTAGAGCTAAGATCTGAAAATCTAAAACAAAAATTAGGAACAGGTAAAAAGAAAGCCGATCACACACAACTCACATTAGAAGAAAACCTAGGAAAAATGAAAGACGAGTTGTACAAAAGAGATAAGCAGATAAGAGTCCTTAAGGAGGATCTAAGCAAGGTTAAGCACGAGCTAGACGGAACTTTTAAATGGAATAGGTCGTCCGATGCACTTTCATGGCTACATGAACACTATAGTAGCAATAAGAGAGGACTTGGTTATGGGACCCCTGCACCTAAGTGGGATCCCAGAAGAAAGTACCTCACACTTCCTAAGAACATAATTTGCACACACTGTAGTAAAACTGGTCACTATAAAAGTGAATGTATTGAAAAAGAAAAGGCTAGTCAAAAGAATATAGAATTTGTTCAAGGGAAAAATAGGCTGCCAGGTTGGGCTAAAAGGAATCTGATTCACCCTTTTGCCTATAGAAAGGGACCCAAACTAGTTTGGGTTCCTAAGACTAACCCCTAATTTCCTTTTGCGGGCCCAAGTGAAGGTGTGACGACCCAAAGGGTCATCACCGGATTTCTTCCTATTTCCGTGCTTTCGAGGCCTTGAAAACCTCGCTTTTAGTTACCTCAATTTGCGTGCGCAGTCCGGGCGCGAAGCCGAAAAGCTTTTATGTTGAAATATGTGAACTTTGTAAAAAATTTGAAGAATTTTGATATTAATATTGCTAAAGTTGACTTTGGTCAACATATTTGGTAAACGGACCCGTGATTTGGCGGTCCCGGAGGGTCCGTAGAAAAATATGAGACTCGGGCATATGCCCGGAGTCGAATTTCGAGGTCGAGAGCCCGAGAAATGAATTTTTTTGTGAAATTGTTTTTCTGAAATTATTAAGGAAAATGGGAATGAAAATTGATTAAAAGACTATGGTATCGGGCTCGTATTTTGGTTCCAACGCCCGGTACAAGTCTTAAATATGTGTTAAGCGCTTTCTGTAAAGTTTGGTCGAAATCGGACGTCATTTGACGTGTTTCGGACCTAAATATCTAAAATTTGAAGTTTAAGAAGTTTGAAATGAAAAATGATTATTTTGAGGCTTGATTCATTGATTTTGATGTTATTTTGGCGATTTGATCGCTCGAGTTAGTTCGTAGGATGTTATTGAGTTAGTGTGTGTGTTTGGTTAGGAGCCCCGAGGGTTCGGGGTGTTTGAACTTAAGAAAAATTGCAGAAAACTGCTGTTGCTGGTGTCCAGGTAAATTGCCCTCTGCAATCGCATACACCTTTCTGCGATCGCGTAGGGTTACTTGATCAGGTCCATTTTCTGTTCTATGTGATCGCATGAACTCCTTTGTGATCGCGTACCTTAGCCCCTTCGTTCTTTGCGATCGCATTAAGCTTCCGCGATCGCGTTTCATTAAACCAACCCCGGTATGCACAGCCCCTTTTCTTCTATGCGTTCGCATGACCACTTCTGCGATCGCAATGGTCAATTTTCCCTTCCCCTATGCGATCGCAAGCCTCCTTCTGCGATCGCATAGAGTAAATACGCCCAGTGATTTTTTTTAAAATGTTCAAAACAGAATAGTTTCGGGACTTAGGCATTTTTCTCACGAATCCTCTTCTTCCCCAAGCTTTAGGACTCCATTGAAGCCCCCACTCTTCAAGATCACTTGAGTAAGTAATTTCCCACTTATTTCCTTCACTTTTCCTTCATTAATTAGCAAGTTTGTAAGCCTAAATCATGAAATCAAAGTAGAAATTAAGGGTTATGGGTAGAGTTAGGGTTTTGAGAATTTTGGGTGATTCAACCTCAATTTGGGGTCGAATCTTGAAATAAATTATATATTTGAACTCGTGGGGTTATGGGTGATTGGGATTTGGTCTGAGCCTCGTGTTTGGACCATGTGGGACCGGTGTCGAATTTTGGTCTTTTTGGGAAAATGATTGGAATTTCATTTCTAGGCTATGAGATTATGTTTTTGAGCCCTTGTTGATATTACTGAACTAATTATGACTAGATACTATTGTTTCGGAGTCGGATTGTAGAGGAAAGGCGGTATTTGAGGATTGATTGCTATTCTTTGGACCGAGGTAAGTGTTTGTTCTAACCTTGGCTTGAGGGAATAGGATTAGAATGCTATTTGCTACTTGCTAAATGTGGAGTANCGCCGACCACTTATATACTATAATATGGGATCGTGTGGCACGCCGTCCACTATATATATATATATATATATCATGGAAACCTGGAGTAGTTCTGCTGTTATTTCTAATAATTCGTTTTCATCTGTTATCCCCGAGCATGCCCCCTTCCCAGCTTTACTTGATATCTTCTGTTATTATTTCCGTTGCTCTTGTATATGTGTATATATATCTGTACAGGTTGTTTTTGGTAGGTCCTGTCTAGCCTCGTCACTACTTCGCCGGGGTTAGGCCAGGCACTTACCAGCACATGGGGTCGGTTGTGCTGATGCTACACTCTGTGCATTTTTGTGCACAGATCAGGGAGCAGCTTTCGGACCGCAGCAGTAGGATTTGCTGGGAGCTATCTTCAGTCCAGGGACTCACGAGGTAGCCTAGCAGGCGTTCGCAGGCCGGAGTCCCTTCTATGTTTTAGTTTGTTTACCTTGTATCGAACAAACACTATGTACTTCCTTTCAGACTTGTTTTTAGCATTCTATAGTAGTCCGTGAGCTAGTGACACCAGACTCTGGGTAGAACTATGTTTCAAACTTCCGCACTTTTGGTTTACAGTTGTGTTAATCTAAAATCTTCCGCTTATTTATTGTTCTCATGTATTGTATTGTTCGAATGAAATCAGTAACAATGTTTTAAATGTTTGGCTTGCCTAGCTCCGATAGTAGGCGCCATCACGACTCTCGATGGTGGGAAATCCGGGTCGTGACAAGTTGGTATCAGAGCACTAGGTTACATAGGTCTCACTACTCACGGACAACCTTGGTCTATCTCATAATTCAGACAGGAAGTCTGAATCAGGCTCTCCTTTGGTTATACTTTTTTTTACTTTTCTGATGCAATTTTTACTCATTCTGGTTAGTAATAAGTTGTAATAAACGCTTGGGGCTGGCTAGTGAAAATGGGTGGGTAACTATGCATGCAAAGGGTAGAAATCATACCTATAGGTCTAGTACAATTCCGCATATTCAGATACATATAGAGATCATGTCTATAGCTCTATTATAATTTTGCATATTTCAAATACATATAGAACTCATGACTATAGGACTACTATATTCCTGCATATCCAACCTTCATATAGAACCCATGTCTATAGGTATTTTGAATTCTGCANTCAAAACAGAATAGTTTCGGGACTTAGGCATTTTTCTCACGAACCCTCTTCTTCCCAAGCTTTAGGACTCCATTGAAGCCCCCACTCTTCAAGATCACTTGAGTAAGTAATTTCCCACTTATTTCCTTCACTTTTCCTTCATTAATTAGCAAGTTTCTAAGCCTAAATCATGAAATCAAAGTAGAAATTAAGGGTTATGGGTAGAGTTAGGGTTTTGAGAATTTTGGGTGATTCAACCTCAATTTGGGGTCGAATCTTGAAATAAATTATATATTTGAACTCGTGGGGTTATGGGTGATTGGGTTTTGGTCCGAGCCTCGTGTTTGGACCATGTGGGACCGGTGTCGAATTTTGGTGTTTTTGGGAAAATGATTGGAATTTCATTTCTAGGCTATGAGATTATGTTTTTGAGCCCTTGTTGATATTACTGAACTAATTATGACTAGATACTATTGTTTCGGAGTCGGATTGTAGAGGAAAGGCGGTATTTGAGGATTGATTGCTATTCTTTGGACCGAGGTAAGTGTTTGTTCTAACCTTGGCTTGAGGGAATAGGATTAGAATGTTATTTGCTACTTGCTAAATGTGGAGTACGGTGTATAGGCATGGTGACGGTTGTCTATGCACCAGAGTCTAGCATGACCGTGAGTCTTAATTGCTTTTAATTCGAATGATGTGACACCACTACCTTGTCTAATCGATAAATTTTATATAATGTAAACGGTTGAGGAAGAATTGTGATTGATATATTTTGGAGCGTTGGCTCGAACAAGAATGTGATAGTAGAGAAAGAAGTGATTTAAAAGAGGGTGTGTTGTGATTATTCCCTTGCCGGGACGTGTAGACTATTATTACGTATTCTCCCTTGCCGGGATATTTGGGCTGTTAGCTGTACCCTTGCCGGGTTAAAATGTTATGTTGTCGAATTGCCCAAATGGGGCCTTCTTTACAAAGTCAGACATTTTGAGCTATAATATGGGATCGTGTGGCACGCCGTCCACTTATATACTATAATATGGGATCGTGTGGCACGCCGACCACTATATATGTCATGAAATGGGATCGTGTGGCACGCCGTCCACTTATATACTATAATATGGGATCGTGTGGCACGCCGACCACTATATATGTCATGAAATGGGATCGTGTGGCGCGCCGACCACTTATGTATTATAATATGGGATCGTGTGGCACGCCGTCCATATATATATATATATATATCATGGAAACCTGGAGTAGTTCTGCTGTTATTTCTAATAATTCGTTTTCATCCGTTATTCCCGAGCATGCCCCCTTCCTAGCTTTACTTGATATCTTCTGTTATTATTTCCGTTGCTCTTGTATATGTGTATATATATCTGTACAGGTTGTTTTTGGTAGGTCCTGTCTAGCCTCGTCACTACTTCGCCGGGGTTAGGCCAGGCACTTACCAGCACATGGGGTCGGTTGTGCTGATGCTACACTCTGTGCATTTTTGTGCACAAATCAGGGAGCAGCTTTCGGACCGCAGCAGTAGGATTTGCCGGGAGCTATCTTCAGTCCAGGGACTCACGAGGTAGCCTAGCAGGCGTTCGCAGGCCGAAGTCCCTTCTATGTTTTAGTTTGTTTACCTTGTATCGAACAAACACTATGTACTTCCTTTCAGACTTGTTTTTAGCATTCTATAGTAGTCCGTGAGCTAGTGACACCAGACTCTGGGTAGAACTATGTTTCAAACTTCCGCACTTTTGGTTTACAGTTGTGTTAATCTAAAATCTTCCGCTTATTTATTGTTCTCATGTATTGTATTGTTCGAATGAAATCAGTAAAAATGTTTTAAATGTTTGGCTTGCCTAGCTCCGATAGTAGGCGCCATCACGACTCCCGATGGTGGGAAATCCGGGTCGTGACACACCGTAAACTGAAAAGTCATGAATGCGACCCTACTGGTCTCCAGAATACCTGCGGTGCGAAGAATCCTCTGACATCTATCCAAGAAACCCTGGGCATCCTCGCCCTTTGCACCATTGAAAGTAGGTGGCTGGAGTCTGCAAAACCTCTCCAATCTGCGTTGCTCATCCTCTGGCATAGCTGGAGTCACATAACCCTGAGCAGCTGCCACGACTGGGCTAGTGGTGCCTCCGGTGTCTGCAACCCCTGAACAACCTGATCGGGTGTGCCTCCCCCAGCCTGAGAAGTAGCTGCGGCCGTAGTAACTGAGACCGCCTGAGCCAAACCAGTGCACACTGATAGAATCTGAGCTAGAGCCTCCAGAAGGCTTGGAATCACAATAGGCACAACTGGTGCCTGAGCTGGTGCTGCTGGAGTGTCCACAACTGGGACCTGATCTTGAACTGGGGCGGCTGGTGGATCTGCAGGTGCTGCCCTAGCTGTTGTGCGGGCTACACCCTTGCCCCTACCACGGCCTCGACCGAGTCCTCGGCCCCTAGTGGCCCCAACTGGTGGTACTGGTGGTTGTCTTTCCTGACCGGTAGCACGTGTCCTCACCATCTGTGAGAAAATAGAATAACAGAAATTTAGTATTAGAATCAACAGATTCACACGATAGGAATTCAAGAATGAGAAGTTTTTCCTAAAGGTTCTGCAGTCTCCCGAGGATAAATACAGACGTCTCCGTACCGATCCGCGAGACTCTACTAAACCGGCTCATGACTCGCGAGACCTATGTAACCTAGGCTTTGATACCAACTTGTCACGAGCCCAAATACCCCGGTCGTGATGGCACCTATCACAATACTAGGCAAGCCAACCTAAACAATTAACACAGTAAATTTTTTTAATAAGCAATTTTGCTAATACTGATTAAGCTTCAAATTCGCAAGAAAATATATAAATCACTAAGATGTGCGGAAAGACAATATAACGGCAAACCAAACACAACCCAACCATCTGGTGTCACAAGTCTAGAGCCTCTAAATACAACCAGTCCGACTGTCTAATACATGATAAGTCTAAAATGCGGAAAAACAAGGATAGGAAGGAGGAAAGCAGGACTGCGGACGCCGTGCAGCTACCTTGCAGTCTTCGAGAAGCTCCGAAAATGCTAGGAACCCTCACTCTGCCGGTCGGGCACCTGAATCTGCACACAAGGTGCAGGGAGTAATGTGAGTACGCCAACTCAGTAAGTAACTAAAATAAATAAGGTCTGAGTGCAGTGACGAGCAGTTAAAAATCATATAAAAGAGTATACAACAGAATATCAAGTCAAACTCAACAATTTAAAAGCCAGTAACTTTGTAAAACTTCAATTTAAATTGAAATACTTTAAAATCATTTACTTAGCATTTTTCAACAGAGGCTCATTACAAAAGGAAGAGTGAAATCAGCAAAAATGTCATAAATGGGCCCCTCGGACAAGGTATCACTCACAAATATAGCCTCTCGGGCGAGCCTCTCGGTCACTCGTGACTCAACTCTCGTCACACAGTATTCACACTCAACACTCAGGCTCAATAATATCTCATAGTAGTAATAATCATAATAATCGCTGCGGCGTGCAGCCCGATCCATAGTTTATAGTCGACTATGCTCACTAGGGGTGTACAGACTCCGGAGGGGCTCCTACAGCCCAAACATCATATCGATGCGGCGCGCAGCCCGATCCAATATATATATCGCTGCGGCATGCAGCCCGATCCTCAACCTCTGTCAGTCATTAACCTCACAGCCCCTCGGCATAACAGTGGAAATCAAGGAAGCTCAGCCCAAACAATTTTCATATTTTAAGAAACAGAGTGATAGAAACCAGGTTTAAACAATAAACAGGTAAAACATGGCTGAGGATATGCTTTCAAACAAATAGAGTGAGGAAAACAGTAAAAATGCCCCTAAGGGTCTCAACAGGTCGGCACAAGGCCCCAAACATGGCATACAATAAGATTTCAAATCAAGTACGCGGCTTAATAGTCGCTACGGGACGGACCAAGTCACAATCCCTACCGATGCACGCCCACACGCTCGTCACCTAGCATGTGCGTCACCTCATTTATCAAATCAATACGAAATACCTGGGTTTTATACCCTCGGTTCCAGATTTACAATGGTTACTTACCTCAAATCGGATGAAATACTACTCCGCGACGCCTTTGCCTCTCGCCTCGGCCTCAACTCGCGTTGAATCTACCCAAAATCAGAATTATAACATTAGAATAAGCTAAGGGAATGAAGCCCATGCAAAAATAATCAAATTATACCAAAAATCCCAAAATTGGTCCAACCCGACCCCCGGGTCCACGTCTCGGAATTTGATAAAATTCACATCAATAGACTCCTTATCTCCCACGAGTTCATACATATCAAAAGTATTAAAATCCGATCACAAATGGCCCATCAAACCCTTGCTCAAATGTCTCCAATCTTAAGCCATAGTTTTCCAATTTTTAACCCTTAATTTCCATTGATTTCCAAGCCAAATCAGTGAAATAACACCATAGAAACGAGTTTAGGGTCCAAAAACCTTACCTCTATGAAATCCCCTTGAAATCCCTCTTCAAATAGCTCCCCCAAGCTCAAACCCGCATGCAAATGGTGAAGAACAACTCAAAAATCGCGAAGGAATTCTTTTATACCTTCTGGCCCAGGTTTTTCACGCCTGCGGCCCAAAATACGCTTTTGCGGCCCAAGACACCGCATCTGCGATTTTCACTTAACGTCCAAGTTCCGCATCTGCGGTTGATTGGTGCGCTTCTTTAGCCGCTTCTGCGGTTCCAGCTGATCTTATTCTTGGCCACACCTGCGGCTGCCTTCCGCTTCTGCGGGCATTGCACCTGCGGCCTCCCAACCGCAGGTGCGGTTATGATAGCAGCAAAAAATGCTTCAGCTCCCAAACTCAACTCCAAACTTTCCGTCAATCATCCGAAAACACCCCGAGGCCCCTGGGACCTCAACCAAAAGTACAAACCATTCATATACCACCATCCAAACTTATATCAATCTTCAAAACACCTCAACAACATCGAAATAACCAAAACACATCGGATTCAAGTCTAAGAACTCTAAAACTTCCAAATTCCGCTTTTGATCAAAAGGTCTATCAAACCTCGTCCGAATGGCCTAAAATTTTGCACACACATCCCAAATGACACAACAGACCTACTGTAACTCCCGGAATTCCATTCCGACCCCTATATCAAACTCTCACCTATCAACCGGAAAATGCCAAAATTCTAATTTCGCCAATTCAAGCCTAAATCTACTCCGGACCTCCAAAACACGTTCCGATCACACTCCTAAGTCCCAAATCACCTCCCGAAGCAATCCGAATCATCAAAATTTACATCCGATTCCTATTTCACATAAGTCAATATCCGGTTGACTTTTTCCAACTTAAGCTTTCTCAAAAGAGACTAAGGCCTCATTTGTTTTTTTAAGATTAAGACGTCTGAATCTGAATACACATATGAATATCAAGATGTGTATTAAGATTAAGACATCTGAATTTGAATACACATTTGAATATATTAAGATGTGTATTAAGATCTGAATACTAAAAATTAAGACTGTTTGATTTTTAACATCTGAATGCATAAAATATAACTTTATTTAAAAAAAACTAATATTCTATCAATAAAATATATAGTTTTTTTAAAATATGATAGTTGTTGGTGGTGATGGCTAACGGGTGAGTACCGACTAAAGGCGGTGGTTGGTGGTGATGGCTAACGGGTGAATGTCGACTAAAGGCGGTGGTTGGTGGTAGTTTTGGTTGATGATGGTGGCTCATGCTAGTAGCTAGTAGTGATTGGTAGTGGTGGCAATTATAATTGATGATGGTGGTGGTGGGTGGTGATAGTTAATAATGGCGGGTGGTGGTTTGTGATTGAGGAAAGTGGTGGTAGGTTATAATGATAGGCGGTGCCGGCTGTTGTTGTTAATGGTGATGGGGTGGTTGGTTGTGGTAGTTGAGGTGGATAAGTGTTGACTGTGGGTGAGAATGATGGTGGTCAGAGTGGTGGGATGGTGGATGGTGATGGTCGATAATGGTGGCGTGGTGGTGGTTATGGTGGAGGTGGTGGTGGTGGTGTGGCTGAGTATGGTGGTGGTGGTGGCATGGTGGTAGTTGATAATGGTAGGCGGTGGCGCAGTTAATAATGAATATGTGATAGCATCTTAATGAAATTAAGTCTCTGTTACAGATCCTAATCATACAGACCTATTCAGACCCATTAAGTGGTTGTTAAGTAAAAAAACAAACACACTTAATGATTAAGATCTGAATAATTAAGATTCAGATTTTAAAAACAAACACACTTAATGTCTGAGATCTGAATGATTAAGCTTCAGACCTCCATTAAGTGCAAACAAATGAGGCCTAAGTGTCTCAAACCTTACCAAAACCTCTCCGAACCCGAGCCAGCCAACCCGATAACACATAATGCAGCTGAACAAAACAATAAGAAGCAGAAATGGGGAAAACGGAGCGGTAACTCATGAAACGACCGGCTGGGTCGTTACAACAGCCCTCGTCTCTATCGAGGTGGTCTGATAAAATTGCAACGTCGATCTCTAAAGACTTTCATCGCTAGCATCGATGAGGATAAAGACCGAGTGTGGATGAGCCGCTTCGTTCAAGTCAGGACCTCCGACTTGATTCCCGTTGAAAAGATGTCGTTCCCCGAGGTATGGAATACGAAGCGTAAGCACAAACCTATCGAGAATGTTTCGTTACTTAGACATATTCCCTTTCCTTTGAACTAACTCCCTTTTGATAATGCAGCCATTGATTGGTATCCAGGTGCAGTTACGGACCTCCCAGGCTGGGTTCGGCAACTAGCCTCCATTTCCACATATTCCGAGCGCGTCTGGCACGATTTGGCCAAAGGCCGATGGGAGGCCAAAAACCACGGTGAGTCCTTATTATTTGCATATTTAAATCTCATAGGTACTTCTTAGCAATACACTTAACCTTATGCTTCTGCAGGCCTTAGAGATGTTGTTTCGATGAGGCCGCCCCACCAGGCGAGGGAGAGACCCAAAAACCTGCCAAGGACAAGAAGAAAAGGAAAAGGTCACTGACGGAGTCCCCGAAGCCAAAAAAGACCAAGCTTCGAAAACCTAGGGCCAACACGATGGCCTTGACCCCGGAAACTGTTGCACGTCTTCGTTCCGAGGACGAAGAGAAAGATAAGGCCGAGGACGAAGATGTCCGCCCGCTAATAACTCGGAGGGGAGGAGGCACCGTTCGTGCAAAGGATGTTGAGCCGGAGGTCATCGAAGTGGTTCACCCTCAAGCTGAGAAAGTTCCCAAGAGCTCAAGCAAGGTTCTCGAACCGACTTGTGACAAGAAAGTGCCCCATCCTGAAGGGCACTTGTTCGACAAACTTAGAGAACCCAGCCCTGCAGTTCCTCGAAGGCGAGAGACAGCCCCGATTGAGCTGCTCGGGGTGATTGACGTGGATGACTCTCCACCAGGCCCATCGTTTTCTGAGACGCAAATACGGGATGCCTTAGATATGAAGACTCTTGATGTGGGAACATCCCACGGGGAGAATGACATTTTTTTCGAATGCCTTGCCGAGATCGAGGAGGGTCCCGATCTAGATACCTCGTTCATCCTCGAAGAGGCCGAGAAGCTTTGAAAGCAGGTAAACTTTGACTTGATAGCTACAGTTAGAGTTAGGTTCCTGCTTTTCTGACCTCCTTCCTTTGCGTTTAGTCTGCAATGCTTTATGGTCGAGCTTTTCCAAGTCTCGAGCTGAGCTTGCCCGATGTGAAGATGAGCTCAAGAAGCTTATGTCTGAGATGGACGGACTCAAGGCTCTCTATGCCGAAAGAGCGGGTGAACTTGATGATCTTCGAGCAAGTTCGACGCTTCCCAAGAGCGAGTCGAGCTCGTTGAAAAGGTAATATAGCCTTAAAGGGAGCAATTTGTACTTGTTTGTTTTAGCGTCTAATGTTCCACCTTTGCAGTTCCAGGAGAAGGCCGACCCGGCGGAGCGACTTCGGGAGGAGCTTAAAACCAAAGAGGCTGTGACCCTCGGGTGGAGCAAAATATGGATCGCTTGGCCTCCGAAAAAGACAGCCTTCGAGAACAGCTAGCTTCGGCCGAGAGCCAACTTCAAAATGCAAAAGAGGAGGGTCGTAAATTTATGGAGCTTTATAATAAGACGGCCGTTGAGTTGGCTAAGGTTAAGTCCGAAGCCGATGCGTTCGTATCTTCATATTGAGCCGATGTTACAGCTGCCAATGCTCGGGTTAGGGAGATATCTGCTGCAGCTGAGCTTAAGTTATCTTGCGCCGTCAATCATGCTCGGTTGGAATCTCGAAATCAAACTCTCAAGGAAGTGCATGCCAAAGGCTTTGACCTTTCTGCGGAAATTGAGAAGGTGAAGGATTTGGAAAGAGAGGCAGCCGCATTGCTCTCTACTGATGAAGATTCTGTCAGCGGCTCCGAGAGTGGGGAGGATGAACATGAAGTCCCTAAGGAGGAACATGCCCCCAAAGATCAGGCTGCCGAAGGTCAGACCGCGGAAGATGTAGTTCCAGTGGATGCTGCCTCCGAGCGAGTGACCCCGACAATAGATTAGATCCTCTTTAATTTCTTTATTCCATGCAAGGACTCCATGGGCGAGTTTTGTAAATACAAAGGAACTTTGTTTCGACCTTGTTTTGTGATGAA
The DNA here is from genome assembly GCF_001879085.1 of Nicotiana attenuata. Lineage (NCBI taxonomy): Eukaryota > Viridiplantae > Streptophyta > Magnoliopsida > Solanales > Solanaceae > Nicotiana > Nicotiana attenuata. The sequence goes on along the minus strand of NW_017670722.1, from coordinate 23,910 downwards.
TCTTACTTTTCTTTATTTATAGAAAATTTGCTTGTACAACCCAAGTTATCAGCCTGAGTGTTGGTTCGATCTTAGAACGCAATGAACCCTTAGGTTCTTTACTGATTAATACGATGCCTCTTGAGGTCTTAGGTAACCTTAGATCGAGCTTGTAATGACGCAACCTTCGGGCCCGAGTTGGATGAGCACGAGGTCTTGGCCCCTATTTTCTTGACCTCCATCCGTTTCGGCCCCGCGTTTCTTAGAGTAAGAAACGACTTGGACCTCGATTTTCCTGAGCCTTTTAGGGTGATGCCATACCCGTGACGTGGGCGCTTGAAATGGCCGGAAATGTTATGTCAACGCTCTTCCCCAGAACATCAAATGCGTACCAATGTTGGTCGGCCACTTGCGCCGCCGAAACCGTCACCGCCTTTCACTGCCTGTCTATAAATATGAGGCTATTCGATTTGAACAAAGACTATGTTCATTCACCATTTTCACTCTGGTTTTCTCTCCTTTTTATTTTTTCATCTAATTATCTGCTTTCATGGTTCTAAACCTGCAAACTCCTGGTCACGTGGCAGCAGCTTTAGCAATTACGCCAAGGCTTCTCATTTCGAAGCAGCGAAAAAGGGGCGCAAAACTCTTCCCGTATCAGGAGATATGCGACCTTCCCCTGTCACTCATCTCTCTTATCTTCAATCCTGGTGTGTCACTTTATTCCTTCTGCTTTCCATGGAGTGAGGTGGTACTATCATCTACTAACTTTTGCATCCCACACTGGTACAACGGCTTAGGGAGTGGCTTTAGAATAGTTGTGCTGACATGACCCATAATCGCCAAGTTTTTCCACCAGGCCACAATTTTCTCCGCTTGTTAAAAGCTTTTGCTTTTTGATAGGCTATAACCTTTTCTTCATCTATTGTTGTCTGGTAGGAGGTTCCCGAAGGCGCCGCTCTCGAGGATGTGGCCCTAAAAGTAGATTAGGTTCTTGGCATTGTTTTTGCTTCCTTGTTCTTGTGTAAGGACCCTTCGTGGGCGTTGTAAATATACTTTGTAACTATCTCTTGGAAATATAAAAGGATTTTAACTTGTCTCGTCTTTGGCTTGCGCTGAATCTTGTTCATATTTGTTGAGAATTTGATTTCATAATTTAAATGATCGGTTCGAGTTCTGATTTGGGTCATGACGGCCTTTGGGTTTCTAACCGGCCAATGTAATATTCCTTGAGGCCTTCGTTAGCCCTTGAGCTAAGCTTAAATTAATGTGAGTAGGAATTCTTGGGTCCTTTTTAGCGAGAGCAAGGTCTCAAGTCTGACACAAAGTTGTCTTTTAGACTCCGTGGATAGTCCCCGAGTGAGAATTTTCTCGAGCTTGAGTAGCCCTTGAGCTTAGTGGTCGGGTGAGTACTTGCTCGAACTCGAAATAAAGTTTGCCCTTAGGCTTCGTGGATAGTCCCCGAGTAAGAATTTTCTCGAACTCGGGTAGCCCTTGGGCTTGGTGGTCGAGTGAGTACTTGCTCGAACTCGAAACAAAGTTGGCCCTTAGGCTTTTTAAGTTGGGGCGATTTGGCCTCCAAAATGGCTATCATTTTTCCCTCTTTTAGGCTAAAAGACTTAGTGAAAATTCATTATGCCTTGGCATGTGTTTTCTGTACCCGTTTGGTTTTTTTGAAGGTTCGATTGATTGGAACCTCGTTTGTAATTTGGTATGCAACGTTAATCGAATACCTCTTGAGGTTTTTTCGAAGGCTAATGTTATCGAAGCCTTCGCATTATTCGAGGGCTAATTATATCGAAGCCCCTTATAATTTGCTTTTGCCGAGGGTAGCCTGATTTAACCGGTTTTTTCGAAGTATATGAAGGCCTTTTAGTTTTATAGCAAAAGTCGGACGTCTCTGACCCGCATAATTTTGACCGTAGCCTTTTACATGATCGTAGTCTTTTATATGGCCGTAGCCTTTTATACGATCGTAGCCTTAAGTCCGCGAGTGTGATGGACTTGGCCTTAATATCGAGGGGATGCCTCTTTGAGGTATTGTGAGCTCGAGTGTGCCTCTTTGAGGTCTTATAAGTTCGAGTGTTTGATGACTCGATGTGTCGATTGATGATAGTCGGCGTGTATTCGAGTGCATTCAAGGTTTTGGCCCTTGAGCCGTTAAATGCGAAAATAATAGACTTCTTTGAGGCATAAAGTGTTTTGATATAATAAGGACACTTCTTCAAATAATCGATACATGTGAACATGTTTTGCCGCTGGGGCTTGACTATTTCTATATGGACACGGTTCATTTGACCTTTTGACCCATTACAAAATTCCTTAATCAAGGCCTTCCTTGGCATGAATTGCTTTCTTCGAGAATGCATCCTCCGAGGGCGATGCCCCCCCAGTGTTCAGGGCTGATTAAAAAGAAGACTTGAATACATGTTGAATATTCCTTAGGTAGCATACAAATGTGACCTCGTTAAAAACCTTGCCGGTAAAACCCATTTGGGATAAAACCCGATCTAAGGGAAAAAGAGTGCAATGCATGCTTTAAAACCCAAGGTCTTCGAGCTGAAAGGTGCCTCGAAGTTTCCAAACGAACACCTGCAAGGAGTTAGTTTTAAATACAAATGGAAAAGGGGAGAAGATCATACCTCAACAGTAATAGCATTTGAGCAACGATACATTTCAATTGTTTGGTAGTCCTCGACCACCTGTTCATCGATCGCCTGTCCCTCTGGCTCAACCGAGGGTATGGGCTGTGATTTCTATTTGGTCATCGTTTCGTTCTTTGATTTTTCCGATGTGGATGGTGTCGATACCGGCGCCAAGTTGTGTACTGCAAACATCTCCTTAGCTGCATGCTGCTCTCCATATACTATTTTCACGCCATCCCTTATTAGGAACTTCATCATTTGATGAAGGGTCGATGGCACTGCCCTCATGCTATGGATCCACGGCCTTCCAAGCAAAGCATTATACCTCATGTCAGCTTCGATGATATGAAATTTGGTATCTTGTATGGTTCCGGCCACGCTGACTGGGAGGATGATTTCTCCCTTCGTCGCTTCAATTGCCATGTTGAAGACATTCAAGATTCTCGACGTGTCGGTATGATTTGATCGAGCAACCCGAGCTGCTCCACAACCCTCGACCAGATTATATTTGTCGAACTACCTGGATCCACGAGAACACATTTAACTTGAACTTTATTTAAAAGGATAGAAATTACTAGTGCATCGTTGTGAGGCTGAGATAAGGCCTCGATGTCCTAGGTATGAAGACTCCTGATGTGGGAACATCCCACGGGGAGAATGACATTTTTTTCGAATGCCTTGCCGGGATCGAGGAGGGTCCCGATCTAGATACCCCGTTCATCCTCGAAGAGTCTGAGAAGCTTCGAAAGCAGGTAAACTTTGACTTGATAGCTACAGTTAGAGTTCGGTTCCTGCTTTTTTGACCTCCTTCCTTTGTGTTTAGTCTGCAATGCTCTATGGTCGAGCTTTTTCCAAGTCTCGAGCTGAGCTTGCCCGATGTGAAGATGAGCTTAGGAAGCTTATGTCTGAGATGGACGGTTTCAAGGCTCTCTATGCTGAAAGAACGGGTGAACTTGATGATCTTCGAGCAAGTTCGGCGAAAGCTTCCCAAGAGCGGGCCGAGCTCGTTGAAAAGGTAATATAGCCTTAAAGGGCGCAATTTGTACTTGTTTGTTTTAGCGTCTAATGTTCCACCTTTGCAGGTCCAGGAGAAGGACGACCTGGCGAAGCGACTTCGGGAGGAGCTTAAAACCAAAGAGGTTGTGACCCTCGGGTGGAAGCAAAATATGGATTGCTTGGCCTCCGAAAAGGACAGCCTTCGAGAACAGCTAGCTTCGGCCGAAAGCCAACTTCGGAATGCAAAAGAGGAGGGTCGTAAATTTATGGAGCTTTATACTAAGACGGCCGCTGAGTTGGCTAAGGTTAAGTCCGAAGCCGATGCGTTCGTATCTTCATATCGAGCCGATGCTGCAGCTGCCAGTGCTCGGGTTAGGGAGATATCTGCTGCAGCTGAGCTTAAGTTATCTTGCGCCGTCAATCATGCTCGGCTGGAATCTCGAAAGCAAACTCTTGAGGAAGTGCATGCCAAAGGCTTTGACCTTTCTGCGAAAATTGAGAAGGTGAAGGATTTGTAAAGAGAGGCAGCTACATTGCTCTCTACTGATGAAGATTCTGTCAGCAGCTCTGAGAGTGGGGAGGACGAACATGAAGTCCCTAAGGAGGAACAGGCCTCGAAGATCAGGCTGCCGAAGGTCAGACCGCGGAAGATGTAGTTCCAGTGGATGCTGCCTCCGAGCGAGTGACCCCGACAATAGACTAGATCCTCTTTATTTTCTTTATTCCATGCAAGGACTCCATGGGGGAGTTTTGTAAATACAAAGGAACTTTGTTTCGACCTTGGTTTGTGACGAATCTTACTTTTCTTTATTTATAGAAAATTTGCTTGTACAACCCAAGTTATCAGCCTGAGTGTTGGTTCAATCTTACAACGCAATGAACCCTTAGGTTCTTTACTGATTAATACGATGCCTCTTGAGGTCTTATGTAACCTCAGATCGAGCTTCTAATGACGCAACCTTCGGGCCCGAGTTGGATGAGCACGAGGTCTTGGCCCCTATTTTCTTGACCTCCATCCGTTTCGGCCCCGCGTTTCTTAGAGTAAGAAACGACTTGGACCTCGATTTTCCTGAGCCTTTTAGGATGATGCCATACCCGTGACGTGGGCGCTTGAAATGACCGGAAATGTTATGTCAACGCTCTTCCCCAGAACATCAAATGCGTACTAGTGTTGGTCGGCCACTTGCGCCGCCGAAACGATCACCGCCTTTCACTGCCTGTCTATAAATATGAGGCTATTCGATTTGAACAAAGACTGTGTTCATTCACCATTTTCACTCTGGTTTTCTCTCCTTTTTATTTTTTCATCTAATCATCTGCTTTCATGGTTCTAAACCTGTAAACTCCTGGTCACGTGGCAACAACTTAGCAATTACGCCAAGGCTTCTCTTTTCGAAGCAGCAAAAAAGGGGCGCAAAACTCTTTCCGTATCAGGAGATATGCGACCTTCCCCTGTCACTCATCTCTCTTATCTTCAATCCTGGTGTGTCACTTTATTCCTTCTGCTTTCCATGGAGTGAGGTGGTACTATCATCTACTTTGCATCCCACACTGGTATAACGGCTTAGGGAGTGGCTTTAGAATAGTTGTGCTGACATGACCCATAATCGCCAAGTTTTTCCACCAGGCCACAATTTTCTCCGCTTGTTAAAAGCTTTTGCTTTTTGATAGGCAATAACCTTTTCTTCATCTATTGCTGTCTGGTAGGAGGTTCCCGAAGGCGCCGCTCTCGAGGATGTGGCCCTAAAAGTAGATTAGGTTCTTGGCATTGTTTTTGCTTTCTTGTTCTTGTGTAAGGACCCTTCGTGGGCGTTATAAATATACTTTGTAACTATCTCTTGGAAATATAAAAGGATTTTAACTTGTCTCGTCTTTGGCTTGCGCTGAATCTTGTTCATATTTGTTGAGAATTCGATTTCATAATTTAAATGACCGGTTCGAGTTCTGGTTTGGGTCATGAAGGCCTTTGGGTTTCTAGCCGACCAATGTAATATTCCTTGAGGCCTTCGTCAGCCCTTGAGCTAAGCTTAAATTGATGTGAGTAGGAATTCTTGGGTCCTTTTTTAGCGAGAGCAAGGTCTCAAGTCTGACACAAAGTTGTCTTTTAGACTCCGTGGATAGTCCCCGAGTGAGAATTTTCTCGAGCTCGAGTAGCCCTTGAGCTTAGTGGTCGAGTGAGTACTTGCTCGAACTCGAAATAAAGTTAGCCCTTAGGCTTCGTGGATAGTCCCCGAGTAAGAATTTTCTCGAACTCGGGTAGCCCTTGGGCTTGGTGGTCGAGTGAGTACTTGCTCGAACTCGAAATAAAGTTGGCCCTTAGGCTTTTTTTTATTGGCCCTTAGGCTCTTATACATCGGCCCTTAGGCTCTTTAAGTTGGGGCGATTCGGCCTCCAAAATGTCTATAACTTTTCCCTCTTTTCGGCTAAAAGACTTAGTGAAAATTCTGTATGCCTTGGCATGTGTTTTTTGTACCCGTTTGGTTTTCTAAAGGTTCGATTGGTTGGAACCTCGTTTGTAATTTGGTATGCAATGTTAATCGAATACCTCTTGAGGTTTTTTCGAAGGCTGATGTTATCGAAGCCTTAGCATTATTCGAGGGCTGATTATATCGAAGCCTCTTATAATTTGCTTTTGCCGAGGGTAGCCTGATTTAACCGGTTTTTTCGAAGTATATGAAGGCCTTTTAATTTTATAGCGAAAGTCGGAAGTCTCTAACCCGCATAATTTCAACCGTAGCCTTTTACATGATCGTAGTCTTTTATATGGCCGTAGCCTTTTATATGGCCGTAGCCTTTTATATGACCGTAGCCTTTAGTCCGCGAGTGTGATGGCCTTGGCCTTAATATCGAGGGGATGCCTCTTTGAGGTATTGTGAGCTCGAGTGTGCCTCTTTGAGGTCTTATAAGTTCAGTGTTTGATGACTCGATGTGTCGATTGATGACAGTCGGCGTGTATTCGAGTGCATTCGGGGTTTTGGCCCTTGAGCCTTTAAATGCGAAAATAGTAGACTTCTTTGAGGCATAAAGTTTTTTATATAATAAGGACACTTCTTCAAATAATCGATACATGTGAACATGTTTTGCCACTGGGGCTTGACTATTCTACATGGACACAGTTCATTTGACCGTTTGGCCCATTACAAAATTCCCTAATCGAGGCCTTCCTTGGCATGAATTGCTTTCTTCGAGAATGCATCCTCCGAGGGCGATGCCCCCCAGTGTTTGGGGCTGATAAAAAAGAAGCCTTGAATACTTGTTGAATATTCCTTAGGTAGCATACAGATGTTGCCTCATTAAAAACCTTGCCGGTAAAACCCATTTGGGATAAAACCCGATCTAAGGGAAAAAGAGTGCAAAGCATGCTTTAAAACCCAAGGTCTTCGAGCTGAAAGGTGCATCGAAGTTTCCAAACGAACATATGCAAGGAGTTAGTTTTAAATACAAATGGAAAAGGGGAGAAGATCATACCTCAACAGTAATAGCGTTTGAGCAATGATACATTTCAATTGTTTGGTAGTCCTCGACCACCTATTCATCGATCGCCTGTCCCTCGGGCTCAACCGAGGGTATGGGCTGTGATTGCTATTTGGTCACCGTTTCGTTCTTTGATTTTTCCGATGTGGATGGTGTCGATACCGGCACCAAGTCATGTACTGCAAACATCTCCTTAGCTGCATGCTGCTCTCCATATACTATTTTCACGCCATCCTTTATTGGGAACTTCATCATTTGATGAAGGGTCGATGGAACTGCCCTCATGCTATGGATCTTCGGCCTTCCAAGCAAAGCATTATACCTCATGTCACCTTCGATGACATGAAATTTGGTATCTTGTATGGTTCCGGCCACGCTGACTGGGAGGATGATTTCTCCCTTCGTCACTTCAATTGCCATGTTGAAGACATTCAAGACTCGAGGTGCCGGTATGATTTGATCGAGCATCCCGAGTTTCTCCACAACCATCGACTTGATTATATTTGCCGAACTACCTAGATCCACGAGAACACGTTTAACTTGAACTTTATAAGGATAGAAATTACCAGTGCATCATTGTGAGGCTGAGATAAGGCCTCGATGTCTTCCTCGCTGAATATGAGGCTGTCCTCGGGCATGTACCGAGTCCGCTTCTCCCTGGGGATAGATATTTGGTACGTTTGAATATGGGTCCATGTGGGACGTCGACTCCATCGATGATCATGTGAATGACATGTTGAGGTTCTTCAGGTTCCTACTTCCCGTTTGCATCTCTTTCTCTGAAATGGTTCTTGGCCCGATCGCTGAGAAATTCATGAAGATGCCCCTCGTTGGACAACCGGGCTACCTCTTCTCTAATCTGCATGCAATCCTCGGTCTTATGCCCATGAGTACCATGATACTTGTACATGAAGTTGGGGTTCTTCTGAGAAGGATTCGTTTGTATAGGCTTGGGCCATCTAGTATCTCTAATTTTGCCAATGGCTGAGACGATACCCGAGGCATCGATGTTGAAGTTGTACTTCGGTAGTCAGGGTGCTTCTGCCGGTCTCAAGTGCCTATCAAACCCGATTTTGCTCATGAGTCCCCGGAAACTTTGACCTCGATCTTCTCTTCGATCGTTCTGAGGTATATTACGCCTTGAGATGTTCCTTCGATCCTCGACGTAAGGCTGATATCTTTCCTTATTCGGCCTTGACCCCTTGTCTGCATTTCCTGACCCCTTTGCTAGTAACCTGCTTGAGTAAACTAAGCCCGAGGGGGCTCCCAACTGGTCATCCTCGACCCTAATTTTTTATTGGTACCTGTAATGCACATCCGCCCAAGTCACGGCGGGATACTCGATCAAGTTCTGCTTCAGATGCTTCGAAGCCATCGAACTTCGTTCATTTAGTCCCTGAGTGAAAGCTTGTATGGCCCAGTCATCGGAGACCGGCGGTAACTCCATCCGCTCTAACTAGAAGCGAGAAACAAATTCCCTCAGCATTTCATTCTCCCTTTGCTTTATTTTGAATACATCGGGCTTCCTCGTTGCGATTTTTATGGCACCAGCATGTGCCTTTACAAATGAGTTTGCCAACATGGCAAACGAATCAATAGAGTTCGGGGGTAAGTTATGGTACCAAATCATGGTACCCTTAGACAGAGTTTCCCCAAACTTTTTTAGCAAAACGGACTCAATCTCATCGTCTTCCAAATCATTTCCTTTGATGCCACAAGTATACATAGTGATGTGCTCGTTTGGATCAGTAGTCCCGTTGTATTTTGGGATGTCTGGCATCCAAAACTTCTTCGGGATGGGCTTCGGAGCCGCACTTTGGGGGAATGGTTTTTCCACGAACTTCTTTGAATCTAGTCCTTTCAAAATCGGAGGTGCTCCCGGTATTTGGTCGACCCTCGAGTTGTATGTTTCCACCTTTTTGTCGTTGTCCTCAATCCTTTTTTTTCCTGACTCGATCCTCTTCGTGAGTTCCTCGAGCATTTTCATGAAGGTGGGGTTAGTTCCTGAGCCGTCATTGCTTGATCTTTCCGGGGTTGGCTCAACACGATGAGTGGTTTCTGGCCCAGCCACGCTCGGAGTCTTTTGCTGACTTTGCAACTATTATCTTTAGCCCCACGATGGGCGCCAAACTGTTTACCTCGAAAAACGTGAGTAACAATTAAAGATGATTTGTGGTTTTAAAGATATGTGATTTATTCTAATACTAGTGAATATACAAGTTATATTAAGTTAAAGTAAGAAGAATTGATGAACCAAACCAGTGTTGTTAGAGCAACAGGACCTCGAGCTCGATTATCTTTTGGGCCTTGTGGTGAGTTAAGAGCAAATAAAGTATGAACAATAAAGTCAAGACAATAAAGCTGAAGAACAATTGTGGAGCACAGTAAACGAGAAAAGTAGAGTAGAATATTCTATTGCAGTGAATGAGATGATCTTTACAAATGATTGGGGTCCTCTTTATATAGGAGGGGAAAACCCTAATATGGTACATTCCCAATTATGGTAAGAAATTCTATTGGTACAGCTGTATAACAACCTATTACGGACTCGTACTATTTCGTACAAATCTTATCCTATAATTTACGCCCTGATCCACATGTCCTTGAGAACTTCCCGCTCTTTCTTGAGTGTCATCGAAATTATACTGCTCCCGAGGTAGATCATGGCGGGTCTCCGATTTGCTCCCTCGAGGTAGGCATTTTCTAGTCAGATCTGGTCTTTACTTCGTGCCGCCCGAGCTCGAGCCCGGGGTACCGTTAAGTTCTTGAAATCAGGTTCTCCAATTTTGGCCGTATACAATATGACTCGCTTAACGTTTGCTTGAGTCAAAATGAGTAGGTAACATGTTTCAAAATAGATCAAATTACAAGTCATAAACTAAACTTTATGTCGTCCCACATCACTAAGGCCTCATTTGATTGCACGTAATGGAGGTCTGAATCTTAATCATTCAAATCTCAGACATTAAGTGCATTTGTTTTTAAAGTCTGAATCTTATTTATTCAGATCTTAAGTGTTTTTTTTTTAACTTCACAACCACTTAATGGGTCTGAATAGGTCTGTATGATTAAGATCTAGAACAGAGACTTAATTTCATTAAGATGCTATCATACATATTCATTATCAATTGCCGCCACCGCCTACCATTATCAACTACTACCATGCCGTCACCACCACCATACTAAACCACCACCACCACCATCATCCTCAATCATAGCCTCCACCATTATTGACTATCACCACTCACCATCCCATCCCTCCCACCACCACCATTCTCAACCACAATCAATACTCATCCACCTCAACTACCACAACTAACCATCCCATCACCATCAACAACCACAGCCGGCACTGCCTATCATTGAAACTTACCACCACCCACCACCACCTTTCTCAATCACAACTACCAGCACCACCCGACATTATTAACTATCACCACCCACCACCATCATCCTCAATCATAATCGTCTCCACTAGCTACTATGTTGAACCACCACCATCAACCGAAACTACGACCAACCACCGCCTCTAGTCGGCATTCACTTGTTAGCCATCACCAGCAACAACTATCATATTTTAAAAAATATATATTTTATAAATAGAATATAGATTAATTAGTATTTCATTTTAATTTTATGTTTATTAATTTTCAAATAAAGATAAATTTTATACATTCAGATGTTAAAAATCAAACAGTCCTAATCATTCAGTATTTAGATCTTAATACACATCTTGATATTCAGATGTGTATTCAGATTCAGATGTCTTAATCTTAATACACATATTGATATTCAGATGTGTATTCAGATTCAGACGTTTTAAGCTCCCCTCCTTTTTTTTGAATTAGCGTTTTATTAAAAAGATGTAAAAGCTACTCATATGTAATTTTTCTTAAATTAGTAGCTTAACTTCTTCCAAACTTACATAACTCCCCATCTCATTTTTGGATACTTGAGTTTGGGTTGCATTTTGACCCACTGATTTACATTATTTTGTAATTCCAATATCAAATTTTGAGTTGGTTGGACTAGTTGCAAAAAAATGAGTTGATTTTGCCATCTCTAGTTCAGTTGGTGAAATATCTTCATTTCGAACTGGTAGATCGCGAGTTTCAGTTTTATTTAACAGTTTCTAGCTTTATATCTATATCTATCTACATATTATTAAAAGGAGAGGAAAAAGCCCTCTCCTTAAGCCAAGTAGCAGCCTAAAAAAATACCACATGGCATAATTGGTTACTAATTAATTATTTAGTTTATAATTAGTTATTGGTTACTTATTTTTGAATTTAAATACATATCAAAAAAGAAAATAATAAAATGCAATAAAAAACTACCATATATATATATATATATATATATATATATATATATATATATATATATATATATATATATATATATATATATATATATATATATATATTAATTGGTTACTTTATTTGGATTAATAAATATAGATATCTTATAATTAAATATAATAAAAAAA
>NW_017670722.1:0-11159 GCF_001879085.1 Nicotiana attenuata | reverse complement strand
TTATAATGACAAGTGTCATAATTTCTATTAACAATATAATTATACTAAATATTGGATAATATAATAAATAAAAATACATAACGAAAAAATTATTTGATGACTATATAAGTCCCTTTAATTTAATGGAGATTTTATTTATTAAAATTTAGACAATATCTATTCTATTTATATAGAATAGGATAATCAAATAATTGTGATAATTCCAAATGTAACATCGAAAAATTAACAAAGTGACAAATATTTTTTTTAATATTGACCGTGCATCGCGCGGGTACGACTACTAATTTGTCATAATAGTGGAAGAACTGGAAATAAAGGAGCTCCTGCCTCCATATCTTGATCCAAGACTGCAAGCTAAGGATCTCATAACTGGAGTTTGCTTTGCTTCAGCAGCTTCTGGATATGATCCACAAACAAACGCTTTCTTGGTATATTTTCCTTTTCCTTTTATCTTCAAAGAATAAATATAAGGGGTTATCTTTTTCTATATATTCTTTGCATTGATCTTTTTTTCTGATTGCTGAAAACGCAGCCAGTTTTATCAATTCCAAAATAGTTAGAGCCTGTTTGGAAAGCCACCTTGGAAATGGATTTGGGTGTAATTACACAATTTACACAATTTGGCATGTTTGTTTGGCAAGTAATTACTTGGTTAGCATGGAATTGGGTGTAATTACACTCTCCAATTCTCAAGGGAGGTGAGAATTGGTGGTAATTAGGCTGTGTAATTACAAGATTGCCTTTTAGTTTCTTTTCTTTTTTGTTTTTATTCTAATTTATTTTCTTTATAACTTTTTATTTCTATTTTATTAATTTTTTAATTTATTTTTACTTTTTAATTTCTTTTGAAATATTAAAATATTTTTTTTGTACATTATTTATCTTTTATTTCTCTATCTTTACTTCTTGTGATTCCATGTAATTGCTTATATTATATTTTTTTATTTATTTTCTTATTCTATTTTTTTAAACTAGACCTCCTAATATTAGAAATAATGAGTCATTAATAAACTTGGCATATAATGAGTGTGCACTTAAAGTGAAATTTTATTTTTGAATGTGGTTATAAACTTCCGATGTTTCCTAATCTTACGTTTGCAGTGGGACTTACTATTATTATGTTGGAATTTGACATATGTTAAACTATTTTTTTTTAATTTTGAAATTGTGTTATATTCATGGTTCCAATTTACTTGTTTTAGTAGTATTAGCTCATATTGCATGTTGTTCCATTTTTAGGTAGAATTGATATATCAGTTTTGTCAAACATTTGAATAATGTTATGAAATTATATTTATAAATATTAATTTATTTTATCAAACATGAATTTCATGATGTTCTTAGAAAACATATATTTTTAATTTTTGTAAGTATCTAAACTAAATATTATTAATTTAAAAAATATACTATATAAATTATTTTTTATAATATTTGTTTGATTACTAATTAATGTATATCCACGAAAAAATATACATCTTAAATACCAAATATAATATCATATATACTTATACAATTTATAGGCATATATTTATTATATTAATTTTTAAGCTTTTGATAATTACTTAATTCAAAATTTAATCTAACTGTGTAATTATACTTGTGCAACCAAACAATAAACTTGTAATTACACTATGACAAACAAACAAGTCGTTGTAATTACACACCTGTGTAATTACTAGGCTGTGTAATTACCACCTTAGTAATTACACTAATTCCAATTACAGGGTGACTTTCCAAACAGATTCTTAGAGTTGTTCGAAGAATATATTGGAAAACTGAAAGCAATTGTTGGAGAATTTAGAGGCTTAGATATTCTAAGCAACAGTCTTTTTATAGTAATAACCGGCCATATTGACATTCAATTCAATCCAGCTTCCTCTCTAAACCCATCATACAACGAGCTCTTGGTCAACTTTGCCTCCACTTTTTTGCAGGTAGTTTTAATTTACATACACTAATTTTAATTATTTGATGGTTAAATTAAACCTACTAAATTGTAACTGTTTAATTATCTTTGCTACTATTTGAATTTTTCTTTTTGAAAGGGCCTGTACGAGTTAGGGGCTCGGAAAATTGGTGTATTTGGTGTAGGACCAATAGGATGCTTGCCATTTTACAGAAATACACAAGGAGGAATTCAAAGGAAATGTGTCGATTCTCTTAATCACAAAGCATACTCATTCAACAGCAAGCTCTCGACTGAGATAAACTCTCTTATTAACACATTTCCTGACGCTAAAATGGTCTACATTGATTTCTACAATTTCATCCTTGATCTAATCAACAACCCTACAAAATATGGTAAGTACTATGGCACCACTCATTTGTTAATCTTTAATACTACCTCAGTTTCAATTTAGATGAACCTATTTTCTTTTTCGTCCGTGCAAAAAAAGAAGAAGACTCTTTCCTTATTTGGAAACAATTTACCTTTATACAATGATTTATAGCCACACAAAATATATGTGCCTCATTTTACACCACAAGTTCAAAAGTCTTCTCTCTGTTTCTAAACTCTTTGTGGTAGCGGGGTAGAACTCGGAAGGCTGGCCAAGGTTGTGTCCTTCCGAGCGGACGGGGTCGGCCTTTCAACATCGGAAAAGACTTCTCTTCATCACGAGACTGATCGGATCTGCCGTAGATACCCGAGAGATCTTCACAGGCAGGCTAAAATAAAAGACTAAGAGGCGCTGCAACCAAGCAAAGAGTTACGCTTTTATTTCTTTGTTGAGATTAAAATCAAGTTAAAAGTTAGGTATAATGCACGCAGGCCAAGTCAAGGAAAGGACTTGCCCAATCAAATAGGTTCAAATAAATTGAAACTGAGGGAGTACTAAACTATCTTTAATCTTCTACAGCCAGCTACTACTTGACAGGAACTTTTATGAACTATCATTCCTAATAGCTAATCGTTACACAATTCATATCGTTCGTTTATTATAATGAAATTGGAATACAAAGTTTAATTTCATTTTATTTGATTTGTTGTTGCAGGGTACAAAATTGCAGAAAATGGGTGTTGTGCTCTTGCTCGAAACCTAGATTTGCTAGATTACTGTCCCATCGCATGTTCCAATGATTATGACTACGTTTTTTGGGACGGTTTCCACCTTACAGAGAAAGGCTACAGACTCTTAGTTATAGTTGTGACCTTCATTTAGTAGAAAATCTGCAAATTTGACACCTATAGGCTATAATATATGATCAAATTGTCCAACTTGAAAACTTAATTGCTCTAAATAACACCATATCTGTAATTACTTTTATTAATTGAATATACGTAATTAACTAATTAATATAAAGTATATCTCCCCTTAACCAAATGAAAAAATAGCCACGAAGATTTTTATGATGTTCGATACCTACTTTATCTAGGCTTGAACCTTGAGTAAAGCTAAGCTTAGAGTCTGTTTGGATCATTGTTCTCCATCGTTTTATAATGTATTGTATTGTATTGTATCGTATTGTACCGTATCGTTTTATGAATACAATGTTTGGATAGATTGTATTGTTTGTTATTGTTAAATAATATTTTGTTGTTCGGTTTGGTTGTATTATACTGTACTGTAACTGATAAGTTTACTAAAATACCACAATTGTTTAAATATTAAATTTATCAAAAATTATGTATAAAAATAATTTGAAAAAACAAAACAAAAGAAGGCAAAACACCTTAAGAAAGCAGAACAAAGGAGCACAACTAATTAGAATTTGTTACAAAACTTAGCTCAAAGTAATAATATAAAACAAAAAGATAGACAACAATGTAGAGAGGAAGAGAGGAGAGAATCTTATTTCTTCTATGTATCAAGTGTATACAATGTGATGCCAAAATCCTCTATTTATAGGATTACATAGAGGCATACAAAAGAATGCCATAAACATGACATTAAACAATTGAGATCATGGAGGAAGATCATGGGGAGGTTATGGAGGTGTGGGAGTTACAACTATAATGGTGAGAAGTTGTGAGAGTTATCTACATAATGGAGAAGAGTAGTGGGAGTAACTTCTTTAGGAGTTATAGACATCCACTACAAAATAATATTTCATAAAACTCCCCCTTGGATGTCTATAGATAATGTGCCTCGTTAAAACCTTACTAAGAAAAAACCCTGTGGGAAAAAATCTTAGTGAAGGAAAAAGAGTACACATACGCATTATTTGCTGCCTCATTAAAAACCTTGCCAGAAAAACCCAGTGGGATAAAATCTTAGCTAAGGAAAAAAGAGTACAGCGCGTATTTGCCTCCCCCTGATGAAAACATCACTTAATTCTTCGGAGACGACGAATTCCAAGCTTGTATAACAACTTCTCTAATATTGAGATCCGCAATGTCTTGTGAAGAAGTTTGTCAAATTATTACTTGAACAAATTTGTTGAAGAACTTTGGTGAATGTGCTTTATTTTGTCTCCTTCGATAGTCCTTCTTTCAATTGATATAAGCAAACAACATTATCTTCAGTATTATTGGAATCTTCTCTTCAAAGTCAAGTCACACGTCTGTTGTGTGTTGAGCCCCTTGCTTTATCAGTTGCTTATCTTGGCATGACTTAAATAAGTATCAACAATTAACTGCCNAAACAAAACAAAAGAAGGCAAAACACCTTAAGAAAGCAGAACAAAGGAGCACAACTAATTAGAATTTGTTACAAAACTTAGCTCAAAGTAATAATATAAAACAAAAAGATAGACAACAATGTAGAGAGGAAGAGAGGAGAGAATCTTATTTCTTCTATGTATCAAGTGTATACAATGTGATGCCAAAATCCTCTATTTATAGGATTACATAGAGGCATACAAAAGAATGCCATAAACATGACATTAAACAATTGAGATCATGGAGGAAGATCATGGGGAGGTTATGGAGGTGTGGGAGTTACAACTATAATGGTGAGAAGTTGTGAGAGTTATCTACATAATGGAGAAGAGTAGTGGGAGTAACTTCTTTAGGAGTTATAGACATCCACTACAAAATAATATTCAAGTCCCCAACACGCTCCCTGACAGCTACTGGCGATACGCCTGCTCAGAAGCACCTGGATCTGCACATGAAAAACCATACGTAGAAGAGGCGTGAGTACACCACAGCGGTACTCAGTAAGTGCCAAGCCTAACCTCGGTTGGGTAGTGACGAGGAAAGGTCAGGGCCCTACTGAGACAAACAATAAACTAGCAAGATATTAACAGTATCGAAGTCTGAAGAAACTAATGAACACGACGATGTGATAAGACAGATCAATGAAATATAGAACTGCAAGACAAAACAGAAACACAGAGTNAACTTCTCTAATATTGAGATCCGCAATGTCTTGTGAAGAAGTTTGTCAAATTATCACTTGAACAAATTTGTTGAAGAACTTTGGTGAATGTGCTTTATTTTGTCTCCTTCGATAGTCCTTCTTTCAATTGATATAAGCAAACAACATTATCTTCAGTATTATTGGAATCTTCTCTTCAAAGTCAAGTCACACTTCTGTTGTGTGTTGAGCCCCTTGCTTTATCAGTTGCTTATCTTGGCATGACTTAAATAAGTATCAACAATTAACTGCCTTGTAATATGATAATATGGCAGTACTCTCACATGCAAATAGAATGTTTGAAGAACGAACTTCAAAAAATGCCTGCATTTGCATAACCAACAAAATCTTGGCGATATTTGTTAGAATAAACAAATCTAAATCAAGTATTCCTTTTGAAATATAATACTAATTGTATTCCAATATCTCCACATTGAAATAAAACTATATCTTGCTAGCATATTGTTATACTCATGGTTCTAGCCAGATATATTAGTGCACCAATTGCACTAGACACAAAAATAAATCATGTACGCCATGATCGCTCTAATCTACATAAGGATCTGCCGAAGATTTATTTAATAAATTTCTTGGGAACCTTAATATGCTTCAGAACAATTTAAATTATTCAAGGATTTTCATTATATGCATATCAAATGTATTGTCAGACCCCCCACAGGAGAACATGTCTCCTAATACCAGGATATTTAAGAAAATTTTGTGCCACAAGTCGTCTTTATGTCTATCGACTTGATTTTTCATTTCACTTTCAGGTGTGGGGACTATCCGTCCAACTTCACATTTTTCAGGTGAAGTCAATTCATTGCATATTTTTCATTTGGCCAATCATTTATCTGTCCAAATTCCATGACAGATTTGAGCTCAAGATCCTCGTCAATATTAATAATATTGAGCGCTACATTATATTAACAACATCGTCAACGATCATTTTACATCGGTTCCATCATCGCATAATAAAGACATAACTTATCGAGATCTCATTATTTTCAGGTACCTGAGCCTCTCCCATGAGGTCTTATAAAATGTTATGTCATGGTGCTCTTATAAAGCACTTGCCTCCTTATTATGACCATCTTGAACATTTGCTTCCTCCTTCTTCAAGGAGTTTTATCTTTGGAACCGATTTGTCTATTACGCTTTATGCGTTTCATAGACTCTGTCCATCATGGACTTTATTCTATTTGGAGCATTAGCAGCTGAAATATGACATTTAGCTTTGGGTCAGCAAATGCGTCTGGTAATATTTTGGAAATGAATTATCACTTGAACTTCAAGTTCACATTTTCTTGTACGAGGATCTAATATACTCATAATAATTCATTCCATGTATTGCTTTTTTTTCAGCTGCTCATTTTCTCCCCCCTAATGTTGGGATCACCAACACATATCCCCAACCTTCATTGAGACCAATCTTTGTGCATTGTGGTGGCACAATTAAATCATATAGTACATCCATATTTCTAGATGAAAATATTTGGTTCCTGACCCTGAACCAATTGTGATGGGGAGAATTTATCATAACTTGTTGGCTAGATGCGTACAAGTGCTGTTGTATATTAAATAATATACTTAATACAAAATTTCTATTTGGAGTTTTGTTCTCATAACCAATGGTTTAGCTATAATTGGAGGCATACAATTTCTGCTAAACCAACTTGGATTTAAACCAGCATTATCAAGATAAATTATCATAATATATATTCTGGAACTGTGCTCTAATAATTTGAGCAAACAACCTTGCAAAAACCAAAGTGCAAGTTGATAACAAACGCACATGTGACCATACAATAGATGCATCTATTAAAATCATATAATAGTAAACGATCCACATGGCAGGTGATTGGGCCCATACATATATATCACCTTTTATTCGTTCCAGATATCAAGGGATTCAATCCCAACCTTAACTGGTATATCATGAGAAAAAAAACATCACAAGAGAATTCTAATAGAATCTTCTAATTCTTTAATATATGCCAATGTGAATTCTCAATCAATTTTCACATCATAATTGAACCGGGATGGTCAACCGGTCATGCCAACTAATATTTGTTTCAATAAACCTCTAGTTTACTTATGGCATGTGATTCCATCACGATACTTATACATCTGTAGTACAAATAGAAGAAAAATCGGGTAACCTTTCATATTTACCCGGTATGAATATAGTAATATGAAGATATTCAATCTTCCTTTCATTTATAGTCTCAATATGCCAACCACTTTGGCTAATACATTTGAAACTCAAAAAGTTTCTTTTGAGACTTACTACAATATCAATGTCATGAACAATTTCATTCATCCGGGTAGTAACAAATTAGCTCTTCCTGAGCTCTTAATTGATTTTGTACTACAAGATCTTTTGTCACACCATCCATATAGTGAATGTCTCCTTCACGGAGGAAATCATATCATAATAATTGTCATGGTCAAAATCATCATAAGCAAAATCATTTCTTGCTTTACTTTTGCCTTTAATAACCTTTTATAAGGCATGTCAAATTATTTTTGGCGTACCACATGTACGCGACCAATGACATATTCATGTAACCACATTGTAATATTCATTATCTTTATTTCTCTCAAACCTCCCATAGAGGTGAGTTGTTGTATTTATCCAACCATGCATAAGCACATTCTTATGCGTAATTCTTATCACATATGTATTTCAACATTTACTTTCAGGAATGAACCTGCATTTACAATGCTTATCACAAGTCATATTTTCAACGAATGGACTATAATCATGTGAACGTGTCTCGTATTAATAGACCACATTGATACATATTCCTTTACCTTTGAAGGATCATTTTGAGAACCCTTGTCGTTCTCCTTTTTACAATTACCATAATGATGACTGTTATTATTTGATCTTTGGCATGCCCACGTTCATTGGTCAACCACTTGTCTTTATTTAGACTTATTATGCACCGTTTTCACATTCACTTCAAGCATGGAGCAAATCAAGTGGGACAAACTTTATGCTTTTTCATGAAAAATATATTATTTTTCTTTAGTCATCATTATATCATCAATATGGTGCATTGGGACTCAAACCCAATGCCTTATCCATATAAAGACATGTTAGGCCATAATGAGTTGGACTCGAACCCAACTTTTACAATCATGGATCATCAAGACTCAAAACCTGATGTCTTACCCTCATGGTGCGTTGGGACTTGAACCCACCGTCTTATCTTTAATTAATGGCATAATATGCCAAAGTAGACTCACCCTTGAGACTTTCATGGTATACTACTTTTAATAGTAATAAAAGTAAACTCATATATGTGTTACACAATAAGTATCTATTTACTGGTAACAAAGGAATCAAAGTTCTTCAAATCACTTTGCAAAAGCTGGCGTAGCTCCTTAATTTATGTACATCTTTGGTCTCTGGTTTAGTATGTAACATTTAGCTGCATCATTATATGCTTCTGATTCTCATATAATATCTAACCTGAATATTAGGTGAAAGAGATTAGACTAAACTTACAATAAATATTAGAAAGAAAAACATGGAGTAGAAATTAATTTACATCTAAGTATTTTCAACTTTACAAAGTAATACTTAGTATTGGAAACTTTTCCGACAAATAAAGAACCTTTGAGAAAAACTAACAAGAAAATGAATTAATTAAAAAAAAATTAGAAAACGTATCTTAGCATTATATGCCTTTTCACGATGCACTAGTCTCCTCAACCTTGTTATTCCTTTTATTATATTTCATACCATTATTTGAAATTGCTAAATGGAAAAGAAAAACTCATTTCTTCCAGAGGAATATCAGGCACAGCAGACATATGCTTTTTCTGATGTAAGACAATTTTGTAGATATAGTAACTCAATTGGATAGAGACTCGTGCTGATAACGTGTTACAAAACTTAGCTCAAAGTAATAATATAAAACAAAAAGATAGACAACAATGTAGAGAGGAAGAGAGGAGAGAATCTTATTTCTTCTATGTATTCAAGTGTATACAATGTGATGCCAAAATCCTCTATTTATAGGATTACATAGAGGCATACAAAAGAATGCCATAAACATGACATTAAACAATTGAGATCATGGAGGAAGATCATGGTGAGGTTATGGAGGTGTGGGAGTTACAACTATAATGGTGAGAAGTTGTGGGAGTTATCTACATAATGGAGAAGAGTAGTGGGAGTAACTTCTTTAGGAGTTATAGACATCCACGACAAAATAATATTTCATAACAGAATTGAGTTAAAAGCAAATTAGGAGAAAAAATAAAACAGAAGGCAGCAAACACCTTTAGCATTGGTCTGGAAAAAAATAAAGTAGGTTATAGGTTGGAGATTTGGAGTTAAAATAGAATTGTGGAGTAATAAGTTAGGGCATAATTGGAAAGAAATATAGGAAACAGTCCCACCACACCAAATCGGTTGTTTCAAAAAATGAGACTTTTCGTTGTTCCAGGACAATGGATTTAACAATACAATACAACCAATTTTAATGAAACAATCAAAACAAACATTATTTTGGGATAACAATACAATACGATACAATGAGGAACAACCATCCAAACAAGCTGTTAATATTGTTTTGTTACACTATTAAGTTAAGCCAAGCCAAGTGTCACGCCCCAAACCTGGGCCTGGACGTAACACGGCACTCGGTGCCTGACTACATGTGATCGAGCGAACCAACTGGCTGGCTGAATCAACATGTGGTATCATAACATACTGAATGCGGAAGATAAACTAACACATGCTGATATACTGAAAGTCTGGATGATATAAATCAAAGTACGAAAATGCTAATACAATGTCTGAAATGCATTTGTAGCAAATATAGCTTAACATGAAAAAAACTTGAGACTCTGTCTAACCGTTACTCAAGTCTATGAAGCCTCTATTGAAGTACTGAAAACACTAACTATCTGTAAATACTGACAGGCTGTAAAGTAATGATAATGCCCCGAAAGAACTAGGGATCACCAAATAGCTGGTACGAGAATCCTAGCGCTCTGCATCGTTGACCTGTAAATCATTACTTGCATTGTGAGATGCAGGCCCCGGGCAAAAGGGACGTCAGTACATTTGAATTGTATTGGTATGTAAAGCAACTGAAAGAAAGAATTATAAATGTTAAAACTGAAACTAAGCTGATAACTGAAAGATAACTGATAATTGATAATTGAACTGATAACTGAAAAGATAACTGATAACTGATAACTGAACTGATAACTGAAAAGATAACTGATAACTGATAACTGAACTAAATAAAGGAAGTAAGGAGAAAGATGACACGACCTTTTATGACTATTGCTCATTTTGAGCATAAAGCGGTTTATTCCTATCCTTATGAATCGGACAATACTATGCTATTCCCAATATTTGTATTAGGACTCTTTACTTTGTTTGTTGGATCTCTAGGAATTCCTTTCAACCAAGAGGGAGGGGGTTTGGATATATTATCGAAATGGTTAGCTCCATCTATAAATCTTTTGCATCAAAAGTCGAATAATTCGATGGATTGGAATGAATTTTTAAAGGATGCAGTTCTTTCAGTCAGTATAGCTTATTTCGGAATATTTATAGCATCCTTTTTATATAAACCCATTTATTCTTCTTTAAAAAATTTTGAGTTAATTAATTCTTTTTTTAAAAAGGGTCCTAAGAGAATTCTGTGGGACAAAATTATAAATGGCATATATGATTGGTCATATAATCGTGCTTACATAGATGCTTTTTATACAAGATTCTTAGTTGGTGGGATAAGAGGATTAGCAGAATTTACTCATTTTTTTGATCGACGAGTAATTGATGGGATGACTAACGGGGTTGGGGTTATTAGTTTCATTGTAGGAGAA
>NW_017670721.1:478249-480913 GCF_001879085.1 Nicotiana attenuata | reverse complement strand
CGCCGCGGGCCTATATGCAAGTTTCCCCTTGGAGTCTGTCTAGGTCATTTCATTATCTGCTTCACAAATATCATTACTGATGCAAAGAAGGTGGTACGGGTCATGTTCTCGCACATCTGGCATTTCCGGGTAATAGAGTGAGCAACGGTTAAGATTCTCTCTCGGATTCTTCCTTTCTCTTGAAGCAACCGCCCTATCTGCTGGGCCCTAGCCTCCAAAGTCTGCTCAAACGCCTGGCTTTGTTCTCGGAGTTGCTGTAAGTCCATTTCTAACTGTGCCAATGCCATGTAACAGTGTTCTCTCTCGACTTTGAAGTCCTTTGCCTGTTTAATCATTCGGTTTTCTGCGGCCGTGGCCTTTTCCTTTAATCTCGCGACCTTACTGTCATATTCTTCTTTAACTGCTTAACCATGCGAGCCCGTTCTTCTTTATTTTTAGCCAATTGCCTCTGGACCCCAACTAATTTCTTTTCTGCTTTGTCGAGGTCAAAACTGTAGTCATTCACCTTTTGCCTTAGATTTGCTATAAGCTTTGTATCTTTGGCACTTCTGACAGGGTTGTCGGCCTCTAGCTTCATCTCTTGGATTTGGGCTCGTAAAACTTCATTCTCCTTGGCCAATTGTTTCCTCTCCCCTTCATCAGCCGCGGCTTGCAAGCTATTTTCAAATCGGAGGTCTTGGACCTGTTTTTCCAATGCTCCTATGCGGGCCCTGTACTCATTTTCTTTAGCTAACCAAGCCCACTGTTCTTGTGCTGATTCAACAAATTCCTGGATGTGAGGTCTTTTGGCCGGTCGTCCGAATGCAACGTCCCTTCTATACCAAGCCTGATAATCAGGAGACACCTCTCCTTTGGCCTGATCCCGAACACAAGTATTTGCCGCCAAATATTGACATTCGCTCCAGACTTGGCGGACCACTGCTTCAGGAAACTGGCCATCAGGGCCAATCTCAACTACTTGCAAACTAAGATCATCATCCTTGGGTAATATCTGGCATCTCCCCAGTTGCCTCAACACTCGATACGGTGCGTAAGGCTGAATGCTTCTAAGCCCCATCAGGAGAAAATGTGGTCGGGCTGCCGGCATATCCCACTCTATTTGGCTAGCAGTGAGGGACCGAAAATATGTTGTCCAACCCGTGACCCCTTCTGGCAATTTGACCCCTTTAGCTCTTGTGTAAAATTCTTCTATGCATGTTTTTTCTGGAGACCCATAGCTCAAAAACTGAGGGCGATGATACAGATGCTCAATCATCCACATTTGTAATAATAATTTGCACCCCTCGAAGAAGGTTTCCCCGGCTTTACAAGCTGTAAGAGCACGGAAGAGGTCGGCCAATATCATAGGTGCAAGTGTACTTTTGGCTTGAGTGATTAACGTGCTGACAACCCCAGCTATTTTTATGTCAATGTTCCCATCCTTCCTTGGAAATATTAAAAGCCCCAAGAAAGCCACCATAAAAGCGAAACATCGATGCTCCTCCCACTTCTGGCGGTTTCCTTTGCTACATATCTTACTTTCTGGGTTGTTGAACCCCCCGATATGACCATAGCGATGATATATGAAGCTTAGAGTACAAAAGCCATTTGCTAGGTCTGTGTTATGGACGGCCCTGACTATTTTCAAGGAGTCTAGAAACTTGTGTACAGCTACAACTCTAGGAGCAACCAAGTATTTGTCCCTCAACGGAACCTCATCCTTTCCAATGTAGCCAGCTATTTCCTCCAACGTCGGGGTAAGCTCAAAATCCGAAAAATGGAACACATTATGTGCTGGGTCCCAACAGGTAACTAGCGCCCTTATAATATCTCCCCGAGGCACAATATCGAGCAAACCGGTAAGCCCTTTCAAATGTTTCTTGACCGCATTTGCCCTTCTTTGCCCAAATCGTTCCACCACAGACGCAACTCCAAAGGGATTTTATGCATGATTGAAAAGGGTTCATTTCGAGTCGTGCTCATCCTGCACATTTATTAAGGTGATTTAATAACTTGTTTGACCTAAAAAAGAAAAGCAAATAACACTATTTTTGTTCAAATTTCCAATTTAAAACAAACGACCAGTTTTGCAGTTACGGCCTTTCAATACTTTGGGGAGAAGATTTTAAGGCTGTACCTGCTAACCATTGAAACTGACTCAGGGTGGCTGTTCTTGCAAAAACAGCCCTCCGGCGCCCTTTTGGGGACATTCGGCTTATTTCAAACAAGAATGGCATCACCCGACTTATTTTGTGACAAAATTAAAATTTTGGTATTTTTGGCTATTTAAAGGGGTGGTTGGACCCGATGAGGGTTGCCTACGTATCTCACATCCGGTGAGAATCAAACCTGTGTAGTTCGGGCAAATAAACCAGGGTGGCAAATACACTATTTCTGAAAGCAAGATTCTTTTTTATATTTTCTTTTCAGTGGTAAATAAAATAAACTAATTTTGAAAATAAAACCCTCTTTTTTTTCCTTTTCTATTGGTAACAAAACCAACTAAAAAAAAAACTAACTTTACTCTTTCTTTCATTTTCTCAAAAATCCGGCAGCATTTCAGCACTATTTGGACATGGTTTTTCTAAAATAGGTAACTAACTCTCTACACTGCTAATTTCTACTTTTTTCTCTCTTTTTTTTTACTTTATTTTCAATTATTTCCCATATACTCAAAGCCGGTTC